>NC_056736.1:540509142-540559825 GCF_019279795.1 Protopterus annectens
TTTTCTTGACCTGCATAGCTCCCAGCATGTTCCATGTTCATTTTTCCCTGTTGTGTTCCTTTTATTTGTCAATGATTTTGCATATGCCTTTGTACCAGATCAGTGCAGCCACATGAACACCATTTTATTTAGTACCATGCACTTTCATAAGCCCACAGTACAGTTGATAACCTTTCTATCTCTGTTACTGTAAAGTCCTAATCTAGAAAAACTTTGGCATGTATAATGCAAAACATTAAGTAGATAACTAAAAACATTTTTGTAGGTTTTTACTCCTCCCAGTACAGATGCTAGGCATATCTTTTCCCCCATAAGGTGGCAGGATAAAAATTATAACAGAAAGCTATAAACCAAATCTGGATGACATAGCCTAGATAGCCAGCTGCTGTCTACAATGCCTGAATAAAAAGTATAAATTAAAATAAAGGGAATAAAAAAGGAAATATTCACAGGGTAATGTAGAGTACCAAGAGGAGGGAGAAAAGGGCATATCAGAACCAAAGGAAATGACAGATGGCATCTGTAAAGTAGATAGTCCATGTTATGGGAGTCAGTGTTTGTGTCTGCTTCAAGTATACAGTCCATGTTATGGGAGTCAGTGTTTGTGTCTGCTTCAAGTATACAGTCCATGTTATGGGAGTCAATGTCTGTGTCTTCTTAATATAGGCATCCATGTCATGGGGGTCAATGTCTGTTCTACTTCAAGTATACAGCCCATGTTATACGAGTCATTGTCTGTGTCTGCCTCAATTAGGCAGTCTATGTTATAGGAGTCAATACCTGTGTCTGCTTCAAGTATACAGTCCATGTTATGGGAGTCAATGTCTGTGTCTTCTTGATATAGGCATCCATGTTATGGGGGTCAATGTCTGTGTCTGCTTCAAGTATACAGTCCATGTTATGGGAGTCAGTGTTCTTGTATCCTTGATAAGTGTAAGCAGGGGCTTGGGAGATGAAACATTTACAGCAGGGGCCTGGAAGATGAACCATTTACAGGTTATCTGTGCCTCATCAAATTGTCCAAGTTGCACTTGAATTGGGTTAGTGAGGAACTCTGTGTTACATGGATGTTCCAGAGACAGGGTAGTTAGTCTCTGGGATACAGACCTGTCTCACAAGCAGGTCCTATTTATATCACAGGTAAGGTTTATGTCATTAGAACAGATAATTCTGGTGTTGCTTGTTTTGTTGATATGCAAGAGGTTCATCAGAGTGGGGTCTGACAAGGCCTTGTGTGCCAGGCATAGATTTACCTTCAAGAGTCTGTAGGAGACAGAATACAGGGATAGGGCCTTGAGGTGGTCTGCATAGGACATATTACTTATGTTCAGTATTCTTTTAGTAAGGAATCTCTGTGGACGTTCCATTTTTTGTGGGTATATCTGGTAAGGTACATACCAAAGGGGGCATTGTACTCAGTGATAGGTCAGATGAATGCTAAATACAGTGGAATAATGACTTCCTTGGACCTAAATGCCATACATTTGTTTAAATGTTGAGCAACATAAAATGATTTCCTCACTACTGTAGATGTGATGGTCAAAGACTAGATTACTGTCTATATTGTCTCTAAGTCCCTGACAACTGGATCAACCCTAAGGGCTATGTTGTGAATATGATAGTTACCAGGAGTGGATAACTTCCCAAAGGATACTATTATACATTTCTTAGCATTTAGTTTTAGTCCATGTCTCTGTCACCAGTTGTTTGTCTGTGTCAGCCCTTCCTGGAGAAAATTTGTGTGGGAGTGAGATTTAATTACAACTCCTAATTTGAAATCATCTGCAAAATTAGTCATCCAGAGTCCATTGACATTGGCCTTGACTTCAGAGAAGTAATTGCCTAAAAGGAGCAGTCCAAGAGACTATCCCTGAGAGACTTCACTTGTGACTAGCCTCTTTGCAGAGGTGGACTCTCCAATTCCAACTTCTTGAGTCTGGTCTGTGAGCCAGTTGGCTATCCACCAGGTGACATACTGGTTTGTACTAAACCTCCTGAGTTTATCAACAATGTCCAAGTGGGGTATTGTGTCAAATGCCTTGGCCAGGTCAAGGGAGGCAGTATGAAGCATTTTGCCCTGATCTATTGCTTTGATGATCTTTCAAAGAAGTCCACCAGTTTGAGTAGGCATAACCTGCCCTTGATGAAACCAAACTGGTGTACTATATCATTATTGATCATTTCCATGATAATCATTTCCATGGCTTTGCATATAAGACTAGTGAGAGTTATGGTTCTGCAGTTTCCAAGGTCTGTAGGTGGCCCATATTTGGGCAGAGGGATGGATGTTGCTATTCTGCATTCATGAGACATGAAGCCTGCTTGGAGGTTACAGTTAAATAGCAATTCCAGACAGCCTGATAGTTTGTGTTTCATGCTATTTAGAAAACATTTTGGGCTATTGTTTGGGCCCATTGATGCAGTGTTCTTGGCCTTAGAGAGAGCATTAATTACCTGTTCCCTAGCAGTGGCAAGGGGAGTTATATTTGATCGTATTTCCTGAGGGAAGGTTAAGGGGGGAGGGGGTAAAGTTTTAGTTGAATTGATTGGCCAGCAGGTTTGCTATATTATCTTGCTTTTAAATTTCTCCAAGTCTTTTGGGTTTCTAATACTATGATGGGAATGGGCCCCATTCCTAAGTCAAAATATTATTAAAGTTCACTGTTAGTGAGCAGGCCTTGTAGTAATTAAGTACAGCCAGAGGGTCTGGGTACTGAAATTAGTATTGTGTCAATCTCTGATGTTAGCCAGAACTGCTCTTTGCAGCACCTGCAGTGTGACCAGTAATGACTCCTTCAGAAATTTGTACAGTTACATATATTGGTAACATATCTAAGTATGATTGCAAATTCTTTTTCATAAGACCCATTGCTCCTACTGTTATTGGAACTGTCTGGGTATCCTTCTTCCACATTGCCCCTGTTTTTGCCTACAAATTCTGGTATCTTATGACTTTGTGTCTCTCTGTACATATGACACTGTTATCACTGGGTGGAGCAATTTCAATGATCAATGCTACATTTGCCTTCTTTTTGTGGACTACTACATCTGCTTTTCTCACATCTATTTTTTGAACTGTTGATAATGGGTGATTCTATGTGATATAAACCTCATAATTTTCTGTAATGCTTTGTGGCTCATGTTTCCAGTGTTTTTCAGCTTCTTCAATATTATAATGTCTGCACAATCCCCAGTGTAACAGTCTTGCCACATTATTATGCCTTTCAGTATACAGTCTTTCTGCCATCGGTATATCACAACTAGCAACAAAATGTGCGACTGTTTCTAATTCTGTTTTACAAAATCTACATTTGTCTGTTTCTCCCACATGTTCAATGGACTTTATAAACCAACGTGTAAGTAGTCCACTATGTTGGGCCACCTATATTAACCTTTCGTCTTTTGGTTTAAATTCACCTCTCCTTAACCATTCCTGCATTCAGTCCTGATCAACATGAGGTGGTTCCAACAGTTTTCTGTACTTGCAAATATATTTATGCATTTTCCACATTTCTTGTCTTCTCATCTGATCTTTCATCTTATATTCTTTCATTTTTGATACATTCGGTTGCTGCCTGATTTTTATCTACTTCTGGTTTGATTGCCATTTCCGCTTGACACTGATATGCTTCTGCTAAACTAAGCAAGGAATTCATCCTAAACTTATTCTCCTCATGTTTCAAAACTTTCACTACATCTGGGTCTTGTGAGGTCAGCAGATATGTATGCAGTCCTACGATTGCAGATCTGTACATGTAATCAATTTCGAGGAGCCCCATACCTCCTTCAGAATAGGGAATGTATAGTCTTGGTATACACTGATTTTTATAAATCATTTAAAGCATCCTTCTTGTTTTCCTGTCCAACCTATCCAACACCTTTTGGGGCCAGTCAGTCACTCCAAAACTGTAAGTTAGGACAGCAAGACCAAATTGATTTATAACTTGGATTTTGTTCCTAGATGTCAATGCTGTTTTTAGTATTAATTTTAGTCTTCTAAAATATTCCTTAGTAAGTTTTATTTGTATTGGTTCATGTTTTAGTATAGATCCTTCATCAATTGGCTTAGATTTTGGTGTCATTCAAAGGGGGCCCAGTTTCTGTCAGCCTGGGATAACATGGTTGACAACCTCACTGCTTTGCCAGAGATGGCTTGCACCTAGCACCACTAAACTTTCAGCTGCTGACAAAGGCTCTTGCCTCCCCCATAGTGCCTTTTTTAGGCTAGGGCTCAAAAACAAAATTGCTGGTGTGAAAATTGCCAATCATAACAAAATAAGAGTTATGCTGCTAAATGCTAGGAGCTTAAACCAAAATCTGCATACCCTGGAAACACTTCTGTCCCTAGAAGATGTAGCTGCCTGTGCAGCCACAGAAACCTAGTTCAAGGCTTCAGAGAGTACCCTGGCCTTGTAAGGCTACAATGCCTTCCACACCTTCAGACAGCAAGACGAACGTGTGAGACCTAAAGTAGGCCAAGTTTCTATCTCTATTAGGGATAAATTTACCTCCTGACTAGTTAGTCTGGACAAGTCCATAAAGTTACTCCAAGTTCAGATTACTGTGGGTAAGACCCCCATTCAAATTATACCTAGTTATAGATCCCCTCCATGAATCATGATGTGCACGAGGCCTACTTGGCCAAACTAGAGTCAATCCAAATATTGCCAAACATTCTTGTCATAGGGGATTTCAATTATCCCACCGTCAACTGGGAAACCGACTCTATACCTAACTCACTTGCACAAAAGTTCCTTGACTTTGTTAACTCAACTTCCCTGGAACAAATTGTTCAAATCCCAACAAGAGGAACAAACATACTAGATCTGATCCTCACTAACATGGCAAACAGATGCACCACCTCAACTGTCACATCCTCATTAGTTAAATCTGACCACAAATCAGTTGCCTTCAAAATGGCACTAACACCAGTGCTCACAAAGGACAAAGTCAGACTAAAACACTTCACCAAGGCAAACTATACCCTCTTAGGGGAAGGTATAAATGCATTCCAAGCCCCACCACCAGCTAGAAGTAGTAACTACACCATAGCTTACACTGAAGCCCTGTACAATCACTTGTATAAGTCTATAGACTCAGCTGTTCCATACAGAATCAAAGCCAGAGCCTTAAGTAAAAAACAAGCCACCCTGGTGTACATCCAGCATCAATAAACAAAAAGTTGCTGTCTAAGAAAACTAAGACAAGGCCTCAACAATGGAAAAGCACCCTCCTCAGTCTCAACAACATTTCAAATCCTATAAGGGTAACTTTGAGAAAAACATAGCAATCACATCCAAGGATAACCATAAGGCCTTTTACAGATACATACGTAGCCTAAAAGGTAGGACTCAAGCATGTGCCAAACTAGTGACTAATGGTATCACACACTCTGATCCCACAACCTGCTAGCAGTCAGATTTGGTGGAAATTTCACTCCTCTATCTCCTCCAAACTTATCACAAACCTTCCCCACCCTACATATCCAAAGAACAGGTCATTAAAGCCTTGTGTAAGGCAGAAAACACAGCCTCTATGGGACCAGATTGCATCTGCATCCCAGGCTGTCTTCTAAACAAACTAAAACATAAACTAGCATCATCATTAAACACACTTTTTAATCATAACCTATCCACAGGCTTTGTTCCTGTGGAATGGAAAACCGCAACAGTTATTCCCCTCCACAAAGGTGGCTTAGCAACAGACCCTGGGAATTATAAGCCCATATGTCTGACCAGCTTCATCTGTAAGGCTATGAAACGTATCATCATGGGCCTTATAAATAAAGGCATAGGCAACCTCCAAACCCTGGATCTGACACAATTTGGCTTTGTCAAAGGGCAGATGCTGCCTGTTAAACTGGGTGGATTTCATCAAAAATGTGACCTGGGCCATTGACGAGGGCAAATCTGTGCACACAGCATACCACAATTGGGCAAAGGCCTTTGGCATGATTTTACACTCAAGCATTAATGATAAACTTAGCAAACCGAATGTAAACCCCTTTGTTGTAAGGTGGGTTGCCAACTGGCGCACAAACTGGTCACACACTATCAAAGTGGGTGACTCCATCTGAACCAGCAGACCTGTCACCAGTGGGGTGCCACAAGGGTCAGTGTTGGGCCCCCTACTGTTTGGTATATACTTCTCAGAAGTTCAGGCCACAACTAAGAGGCTGTGGCTGACCAACTCTATGAATGACTGCAAACTGGGTAAAATGATTGAATCCCCAAATTATGTCAGTATACTTCAGGAGGGTCTTATGCAGTCCAGTGATTGATGTCTCAGTCATGCTCTCAAACTGAATGCAAATAAATCCATTATCATTCCCTTCGGTATAAACAATGTCCCTTCAGACTATAAAATTAATAACAAGTAGACTGCAACCTTAACTTTGACCACCACGTTTCTACTGTAGTATGGAAGGCCTTCTACGTAGCAAACTTGATTAGCAAAGGCATCACCTCTAGAGCAAAGAAGGTTTTAACCCCTCTGTACTTGTCACTAATCAGGCCCATAATCGAGTATAACACCCCTTTTAGCTTGTTCCTTACAAAGCACCTACAGCAGCTGGAGAGACCTCAGAGGTTTCTAACAAAGAAGATCAAGGGACTCTAGCACGTGCCTTTTACAGACCGACTAAAGTCCCTGTCACTATAGTCTGTATCATATAGACGTTTTAGGGAAACTTATGCCTGTATTACACAGCAATCCCTGACCCAAACCTAATGAACCTGCTGCACATCCATAAATCAAACTAGAGCTACCCATTCCAGTTACCTAAATATGGCATGCAACTTGAATAGGACATGCTTAAGGGAAAGATTTGTCTCCCAGAGACTGCCACATCTTTGCAATAGGCTTCCAATTCATGTAAAGCAGAGCACCTCTATGATACTGTTCAAAAGGAACCTGGGCAAGTACATGGGGCACTGTAAATTCTTACCGGGGATGGGCACTCATTACTAAATACAATCCTGGGTATTGACTAGAGTAGCTATGGTATTACGTTGGGATGAAGCAGCTAGGCTTGAAATTACCTCTGGGTGAATATCCTTGTAACCTCCTATGATCCTATGAATTCCCAAATATTTATACACTCCCTCTTGCTCAAGTTCATTTATATCACATTCCTGTCCCAAACTGATGTTTTACTGGTGCTGCAGCTTTTCTGCTTTAAAGGTTGCTTCTGGAAATTTATCAAGACCATTCTTATATCATCTGAAAAAGTTTTGACCACTCACAGTTGTGCTTTCAGTTCCTTATCTGATGAACTATACAGTTTTAAATCATCCACAAAAAGAAGATGAGAAGTCTTCACACTTTGTTGTTTTCTAGGAGCCAAATTGTACCCATGACCTAATTTGTTAAGTAGGTAGTTTAATGGATTAAGGGCAAGACAAAAGAGCAGCAGTGACAGAGAGCCACCCTGAAATATCCTCCTTTGAATTTTTATCCCTGGAATAATAATTTGTCTTTTATCATGGCTTAACTGTAAAGTGGTTTTACACTGTTTACTGTTTCATGGGCACTGTAATGTAGTCAATCAGTGTAGGGTGTATCTTATACGTTTTTAAGCACTCATTTATCCATGAATGTGAGATACTGCCAAATGCTTTTTTGTAGTCTATCCATGCCATATTTAGATTCTTCCCCTTTTTACAGCTCTCCATTATGACTTTATTTGACAACAAATGATCCTTTGTTCCATATGACTTTCTTGTTACTCTTTTGTTCTATTGCCATGATTGAGTTTTCTTCTAAATGACTATAAACTCTGTCAGCATCAGTTTCAGTGTATAGTTTATACATATACGAAAGGCAGGTTATTCATCTATAGTTTTTAGGATAGCATGCAGCTTCGCTGTTAAGTAGGAATATTATTTTTCCTTTTGTTAACCAGGCTGGTGACTGTTTGAGGTGTGCATATAAATAGTTCTTACTTGTGGCTAAATCGTCATGCAAAGATGTTAATACTTTTAGCCAGAAGTTAGGTATTGCATCTGAGCCTGGGGTTTTCTATTTAGGAGCTTTTCTTAACTTTGTTTCAATCTCTCTGGCTGTTATTTCATCCCATTTCATATCCTGTACCTTTAAACTTCTTATTCTTTCTTTTACTTCTTCTATCCACTTAGAATCTTTGTTATGTTCCACAGGATCTTCACAGATAATTCTCCAAAATGTGTCTATTTCTTCTGTTTCGGTGGTGTTTCAATTCTTTTTGCCTTTTTCCCAGTTCTCTATAAAAGTTTTTTGACTTGCTTATTTTGTACTTTTCCTTTATATTTATCTGCATATCTTCTAAGTTTTTTCTGCCTGTGCTTATATTTTTAGTTTATTATTTGCGATAGTGCACATTAGATCCTGATCTGTTCTGAGACTGAGCACTGCTCTTATCACATCTATCTTTCTGAGTATTTTTTATTGATCTGTTTCCTCGTCTATATATAGTGACACTTCTTGTCAACATTGCTTTATGGTTTTCTCTATTTGATACTTCCATGATGACATTTGATTTCTCCCCTTTCTTTCCATTCCTACCCTGTGTTTTTGAGATAAGACTTTATGTTATTAATTTAGCTAAACAGTAATATATCCTATTTACTTCTATTATATTGCAAGAATTTGTATGAACAGTCCTAATTACTGGGTTCATTTGTTTTATCAAACTACTAACTTTTTTGGGTTTTGTTAACTTTCTGTAGTCTATTTCTTTCATTGATCTTAATATGTCTGTCCATCTCTATTAAATAAAGCAACTCTTCTCTTAGATCATTTTCTTCTAAACTGAAAGCACATTCTTTATTCTCCATTTCCTGTGTGCATTCTACAGAAAGTTCCATCTTCCTGTGCCATGTTTTCTTCAGTTTCATCCTGCATCATCTGTTGCTCCCTCACATGGGAACTCACTCCACATTGACTGCGTCAGAGTTGCCACAGTTTCCTGTTCCTTCTCCTGCTGTCCAACTCCAACTGAATGCATGTACTGGTATCCTATGGAAGGCTCCAAATCATCTTTATATGGCAACTGATCAGATGTTTCCCACTGCACTGGTTTCTCCTTAATTTGGGGGTCCATTGCTCTATACTGCTGTGATGTTATCAAGGTTAGATTTTCTACACTAAATCCTTCACTTGGCAGGTAATCTATAACCTTGATTTCTATTTCTTTAACTTCTGCATTATTACTCCTTTTTTCTACTTTTCCTCTTTGTTTTCTTAATTTTTGTATTGTAAAATTTCCACTTCCGGATGTATTTGCCTGTATTTCTCTTCAAGTATATGAGGTGCTGCTCTTTTTGTATTGATTAGTTTTGCTTTCTCCTTTTCTCTTTTTCTTTCCCATGTCCATATTTCTTCTTCAAATGTCTCCTGTTGCTCCTGTTTCTCTTTACTTGGGGGACTCGTTGTTCCATCATTCTGTGATATAACCTGTGTTAGACTTTCTACACTAAATCCTTCACTTCGCAGGTATTCCATAACTTCAGCTTCTATTTTCTTAACTTCTGCTTTATAATCTTCTGTTCTACATTCCTCTTTGTGATAATTTTTGCATTGTGAATGTTCTATATCTGGATGCCCTTGCCTGTATTTCTCTTCAAATATCTTTGGGACTGTCTTTTTTGTATTGATTAATTTGGCTTCCTCCTTTGCATAAGCATTGTACCATATCAGATCTCTCTTTCCTTCCCATGCCAATATTTCTTTTTTTATACCCTTCAAAAATCTGTAGGTTTTGTTCTTTTTATTTTCATACTTCCTCAGTCACTTCTTTTTCCAAACAGCCAAGGTTTCTTGATCTATATAATGTTTTTTTCATAAATCTGTTTTATTCATGAACGCACATTTTTTTTCTTTGAAGCTTAAACAGCTTTTCTTGCGGAAGTATTTTTCTTTCCTTTAATTTCTCTCTTAATTTTTTGTATATCTTTGTCAAAGGAAAATAACTTCAAAATGATCAATACACGGCAGGTTCAGGTTAAGGCACTTTAATCTTACAGCAAGGAGACAAAAACGTGCGAATACAGAGTTTGTCTAACTAGAATCAGGAAGTGAAACTACTTTTATACATTTCTTACAAGGTATTGCCTACTAAGCTGACGTAATAAATCACAAGTTCTTTCAATATTATTTCTCAGCAGCTGTTTGTCCATGATTTTCTGCTGGCATATCAAGTTTACAAAAAAACTTCCTAAGAAAAACAACATGGCCTTGATGACCACCGATCAGATACAACTTCCCACTATGCAATGTTGCCATTCAAGGTACTATGGCTAATTCGAGCACAAAGCAAGTACAGATTACAGTTCATCTCTTCAAGCAGTCTTTGTCTGATGTATCTCTTCTTTTCCACAGCTGTGCATGTTCTCATAACACGAACAGGGCTGATTGTTCATATTCAATCACATTATAGAAAACAGTATTGTTCTATTCATTCACTATTCATTCATTTTCCTGACCTAGCAGATAATCACCTGCTTCTCAGTATATTTCCAAAAGGCATAAACATGAATTTTGCTGTGCTAGCAAATACTAGGTCAGAGAGCATCTTGCAATTTCAGAAAGCATACTGCAGTTTGAAAAAGCATCTTATAATTTCATACAGAATTAAGCTGTACATAATATAGAATGAAATGTTAACCCTTTTAGCTTCTAATAAGCACTAAACATATACATTAATACATATTTTTCTAACATGTCCCCCTGTTAATACTTTTATTCTATTTTCAAAAGCATAAACAGTTGCTTCTTCTCCTAACCTCTTTCCATTTAGAATGTGCAGTTAAGAGAGTCATTCAGTTTAAACCTATGAAAGTGTTTCACTCTTCAACAGTTCTTCAATTTCAGTACTTTGATATAAAGTCTCAGAAACTGACATGTCTATAAAATCTTTGATCAATCTTTTCATGCAAGCAATACCACAACAAACGCACACTCCTAATAGGAGTAATCCCACACAAATGGCAATCAGGATGTTCATTAGGATGCTACCGCACCCCCAAAACAAATTCTGGAAAAAATCCGTCAGTGGGTTTGGGCCTGGTTTGGTCAGGGCCGACACTTGCTGAATCACCTCAAGATGGTCGTTTATCTCATGCTGGTTGTCAGGAATATACGAACAGCACTCCTCTTTTATTAAAGCGCACGTACCACCTTTCGCCGCTAGGGTGAAGTCAAGAGCCATGCGGTTTTGAAGCACCACAGTTCTCATAGCATTCAATTCATCAGTCATTAACTCAAGAGCAGAAAAAGTTGCATTACTCATTACTTCAAGAAGTTTGGACAGTTTTCTCAGCTCCCAAATCGATTTCACTGCGCCATATGCAGGGGCTATACCTGTCCACGATATGATAGTGTCACTGAAGTCCATGTGTGTCAGTTTGTCTTTATTTTTTATGGAATTATGGTTTCTCCAGCCTGCTTCAATTCGTCCTACTGGATTTTCAGGCCTTCTGATTGGATTTCCAGTTTTCTTGGTGACCTCTCTGACATTTCGAATCTTTCCCTGAGGCAAGACTGCAGTGTGTCATATGGCCGGAACCAGGTAACCCAAAAAACAACTGCCGGACCAGTTCTCAGGTAACCATTTGTATGTCTTTTTCCCATAAACAAAATAACAATTCTTTACTTTAGTATTAATATACACTTGCCTTGCATGAAACATTTTCTTAACAATAATAGATAGTTGTTTTAAAAGTACAGGATTACGCTGTATCTCATCAATAGTCTTATGAATCAACTTGAGATATAAGTCATAGTTTGTATCACAGATATAACCTGCATTATTGGCTTTGGTATAACATTTGTAAGGAATAGTCACATTACAATTACTCCAACCTACCTAAACAGTATCATTTTTGTAAAAACATACAATTCCCTTTTGTGTAACAGGCAGGTACAATGCTATTTTATCTTGTGATTTTACAGTTGTAGTATCAAAAAGCAAATTTTCCCAGGTCTCATTGACCCCTAGGGGGACAAGCAGTGATTAATAATCCCCCATATAATGTTGGTATAGCTGTTCAGATCCAGCAATTCAAAACATTAAAAGTTTCAGCATACACATATTTAATTGCTTGGTAAGTGTTAAAGTTCGGATGCCAGTCTATGAATGATTCACGTTTATTCAGTTCAGCTCGTGTGGCTGGAAAAAGGAAAGGCCACAACAAAAAGATTAATGTTATCAGTATGGCCAACAGAATGATCATGCAATACTTCTGAGGTTGTTCAGCATTTCTATTTGCTCTGTATCTGGTCATTTTGTTCTTGTGTAACAGTAACAAGTTTTTTGTCCAGTTCAAAGTTTTTAACCAATTTACAGTGTGTCAGATGAATCCAGGATGCTTGCTCTGCAATCTTGACTGCAGTGGGTGTTGACTGTAGCACTTGGTATGGCCCTTCCCGCTTCAGAGTGGTTCAATTTCTTTTCTTAATAACCTTCACCCAGACCCACCCGCCTGGGACTACTGCTGCTTCCGATGGTCTGGTTTGTTCTTTATCTGAAACAGAATTCAACTGCAAAAGTTGTTTATTACTTAGAAGTTGTCTCATGTATTCTGCAAGTGAACTGTCAGCCTCCTGGTCTGCAGGCATGAGAGGTTTCCACTGAGGTATATAATATGCCCTCCCAAACAATATTTCAAAAGGAGTTAACCCCTTTGCATTTGGAACAGTTCTCATGCTCAACAATGCCAGAGGCATGCAGTGCACCCAGTTTTTCTGTGTCTCTCTAATCAGTTTCCTAAGTTTATTTTTCAAAACCCCATTATGCCTCTCTACTAATCCTGCGGATTGGGGGTGGTATGCACAATGGTTCTTTAAAGAAATTCTGAAATATCGGCTCAACTGTTGTATGGTTTGATTTACAAAGTGTGTGCCATTGTCACTGTAGATCTTTTCAGGTATGCCAAATCTAGGAATAATTTCTTTAACGAGGACTTTTGCAACAGTAGCTGCATCTGGATTTTTGGACGGAAAAGCTTCCACCCATTTGGAAAACATATCTATAATGACAAGACAATATTTCTTATTTTCACATTTGTTTAGTTCTATGAAATCCATACAGATAGTATGGAATGGGTACGGTGGTGTTGGGAAACTCCCTTGCTTAGGCTTCAATGCCCCTTGTGCATGATGCCTGTTACAAACATGGCATGCTGCACAAAATTTTTTTGTGTAGTTTGTAAATCCATATGCAGTGAACACTCGGTTCACTAACTGTACCACCCCCCCTGCTGAGACATGGCACTGCCCATGGCTCAACAAAGCTGCATATCTAAACAAGTTAGACGGCAAAATTGGTTTTCCTTCTTTGGAGATGTACATCCCTTTCTCAAGAATTGCTCCTCGTTTTATCCATTTCTGTTTTTCTACATTTGTAGTAAGTGTCTGCATTGTTTTTAACATTTCTAAATCTAAAATTTCAGAAGGTTGTAATTCCTCACTCAAAAGAAATACTTCTGAAGTTGAAGCTGCCTGCTTCGCAGTTGTATCAGCTCTCGCATTACCTTTTGAAATCCTATCCTGTTGCTTAGTATGAGCTACACATTTACAAATAGCTACTTTCTGAGGTAACTGAATAGATTCTAACAAATCTAAAATAAATTGCGCATGATTAATCGGTTTACCAGTAGATGTTATCATTCCTCTATTTTTCCACTGTTGTGCAAAAACATGTACAGTACAAAAAGCGTACTGGCTGTCAGTAAAATTGTTCACACATTTACCCTTTGCCAAGGTACATGCCCTTGTCAAAGCAATCAATTCTGCTGACTGTGCAGATAAGTTGTGTGGTAAAGACTTTGCTTCTAAAGTCTCAGTATCAGAAACTACTGCATATCCCACTAGATTCTGTCCTGTAGGACCCCTTCTGCATGAGCCGTCCACATAATATGTCACCTCGGCATCATCCAAGGGAACATCCGTTAGATCTTTTCTAGGCAGTGTCTTTTGCTCAATCTCCTGCAGGCACCTGTGTGGTGTGCCATCTGCAGGGGTCGGATAGATGGGTTTAAAGTTGTACATTGTTCAATTGTCATATGAGGTTGGTTCAAGAGTATAGTCATACAGGAAAGATGTCTATCAGGAGAAAGATATCTTACTTTTTCTTGCAGTAAAATAATCGCGACTGCATGAGGCACTCTCAATGTGAGAGGGTGGAACAACACTACTGAGGCCGAAGCCTGTACTGCCATTGCAGCTGCAACTACTGAATGTACACAGTGGGGCAGGGATCGCACCACTGGGTCCAGCTGTGATGAATAATAAGCTATGGGGCGTTGCTTATCCCCATGTTGCTGTGTTAACACTGATGTGATGTAACCTTGCTTACAATCTACAGTTTGGAAAAAATGTTTATGATAGTTTGGTAATCCTAAAACTAATGAGGATGATATCAGTTGTTTCAGTTTGCAGAAAGCTGATTCTGCTTCTGGTGTCCATTGTAATAAATCTTGTGCTGCCATAGGCTCCTTGTATATTAAGTTGGTCAGTGGAGCAGATTCCAAAGCATAGTTTGGAATCCAATTCCGACAGAAATTAGTCGTGCCCAGGAAGGACATTATTTCCTTCTTGGTAGTTGGTTTGGGTGCTTGTAAAATTGCTATTTTTTTATCTTCATCCAATGTTCTGCCTTCTTTGGATATTACATATCCCAGGTATTTAACTGGTTTTCTCCAAAGCTGCAATTTGTTTTGGTTTACTTTGTGTCCTTGAGTGGCTAGAAATTGTAGTAATGCTATGGTATCTTCCCTGCATTCTTGCTGGGTGGGGGCTGCCAGCAAGATGTTGTCTACATAAAGTAGAATTTGGCTGCCTCTTGGTGGGCTAAATCCCACCAAGTTGCTTGCCATCTCTTGTGCAAATATTGTTGGGCTTTCACAATACCCCTGTGGTAGTTGCGTGTATGTGTACCTTTTCCCCTGAAATGTGAATGCAAACCAATGTTGGCTGTCAGGGTGTATCGGTACTGAAAAGAACGCATTGCTAATATCTACCACAGAAAAATACTTCTGTTGAGGTTTTAAATCATTCAACAAGGTGTGTGGATCTGGCACTGTAGGTGCTCTAGGTATTACTGCATCATTAACAGCTTGTAAGTCGTGGACCATACGCCATTCCCCATTTGCTTTCCTAACAGGAAATAAGGATGTGTTACATGGTGAATCAGGAGATTCTACCAGTACTCCTTCCTTAAGTAAAGCTGCTATTATAGGTTTGATTCCTATTTCTGCATCCTTCCTTAAGGGATACTGTATCTTTTGAGGTCTGAATGCTGATTTTGGCATAATAGTAACTGGTTCTGCTGTATGAATTAGTCCTACATCTGATTTCCCTGTTGACCAGAGAGTTTCTGGTATGCTCTGTAAAGCTTTTTCTTCCTCTTCTAGTAAGAGTGCTAATCAGCTGTCCTCGCTAGACTGCAAGTGTACAGCTGGGTGTGTCTGTGCTATCCAATTTAGCTTCTGCTTTTGTAATCCCTGTTCTGACAATTCTAACTCAGTTTGTTTTTCCCACTTTGTGACTATTTCTCCAAGATCTGCCCATTTCACATTCTTGTCTTTAGTTAAACTAACATGGGGTAATCGATTAGATTTATAGAGTGCAAAGAATTCCTGGGGCAATGAACAGCTAACTACACTGTTCCCTTTTGTGTCCCAGTACAGATTACGTAATACTAATCTGTTTGCATGGTTTTTAAACAGTTCTTGCTCATATTCCTTATCAGGTCCTGGTGTGCTACAATAATACAGAGTACAGTGCAACAAATGCTGTTTATCAATGTCAAGGGAGGGGAACTTACTGATGGCTACATTCATCAGTTCTTCGGTTACTGACCCTGGACCAGTCGTGACTATGTCCTGGCTGTACCAATAAAATGTTTCACCCTCCGGTCGCACCACAAAAGTATCCATTTGTCACTGTGCTTCCATACCCTGCATAGTCGGTACTACTGCTATGCCAAATATCTGCATAAGATCTCTGCCCAAAAGGTTCACTGGGCATTTTGCAGAAACAACAATTTTGCTTTTCTGGGTCATCCCTGAAGCAGGGTCAGTTATTGCTATGTTATGGGAGAGTGGCTCCCAATACAGCTGTCCATTAGCTGCCTTCACTAATACTTAATCAGGTGATTCTGAATTTTCTGGTAGTTTGGAAGGATGTATCAGGGTTTGTGAAGCCCCTGAGTCACACAGGAATTTAACTTCCCTCCCCTCTACCAGAAGTGCAACTTCCGGTTTTGTGTCTGCTAAATAGAGCTCTAGGCTCAATAATGCTAAGTCCAAAATTTCACTTTCTTCACCATCAGTGATTTCTTGTACTTCCTCTATTTCTTCTATCACATTCTCTACTCCCTCTATCACATTTGCATTTGTCTTTTCTTGTTTATTCCCTTCTAGTGATTCTTGACTATCATATAGTCAGTCCTCACCCTCCTTATCCTCCATGGCCACCTTCTTGTTTTGCTTGCAATTCCTTGCTAAATGTCTCTTTTTTTCCGCATTTAAAACACTCACCCCTTTTCTTTCTCTCTTCAAACTCTTCTGATCGTTTGTCAGATTGTTTGTTTCCCTGGGCATTTTTCTTGCCCTTTTTCCCGTACGGTACTACATAAACTTCTGCTCTGTCTTCTACAGCAAATACCTGGGCTTTCTTTTTCTTTTTACTATTAAAATGCCTTTTGGCATGCCTAGCATATTCAAGTAGTGACTGTCCCAGTACAGATTACGTAATACTAATCTGTTTGCATGGTTTTTAAACAGTTCTTGCTCATATTCCTTATCAGGTCCTGGTGTGCTACAATAATACAGAGTACAGTGCAACAAATGCTGTTTATCAATGTCAAGGGAGGGGAACTTACTGATGGCTACATTCATCAGTTCTTCGGTTACTGCCCCTGGACCAGTCGTGACTATGTCCTGGCTGTACCAATAAAATGTTTCACCCTCGCACAAAAGTATCCATTTGTCACTGTAAGGCCCATACCCTCGCGTCGGTACTACTGCTATGCCAAATATCTGCATAAGATCTCTGCCCAAAAGGTTCACTGGGCATTTTGCAGAAACAACAATTTTGCTTTTCTGGGTCATCCCTGAAACAGGGTCAGTTATTGCTATGTTATGGGAGAGTGGCTCCTGATACAGCTGTCCATTAGCTGCCTTCACTAATACTTAATCAGGTGATTCTGAATTTTCTGGTAGTTTGGAAGGATGTATCAGGGTTTGTGAAGCTCCTGAGTCACACAGGAATTTAACTTCCCTCCCCTCTACCAGAAGTGCAACTTCCGGTTTTGTGTCTGCTAAATAGTGCTCTAGGCTCAATAATGCTAAGTCCAAAATTTCACTTTCTTCACCATCAGTGATTTCTTGTACTTCCTCTATTTCTTCTATCACATTCTCTACTCCCTCTATCACATTTGCATTTGTCTTTTCTTGTTTATTCCCTTCTAGTGATTCTTGACTATAATATAGTCAGTCCTCACCCTCCTTATCCTCCATGGCCACCTTCTTGTTTTGCTTGCAATTCCTTGCTAAATGTCTCTTTTTTTCTGCATTTAAAACACTCACCCCTTTTCTTTCTCTCTTCAAACTCTTCTGATCGTTTGTCAGATTGTTTGTTTCCCTGGGCATTTTTCTTGCCCTTTTTCCCGTACTGTACTACATAAACTTCTGCTCTGTCTTCTACAGCAAATACCTGGGCTTTCTTTTTCTTTTTACTATTAAATGCCTTTTGGCATGCCTGGCATATTCAAGTAGTGACTGTAACCTACTTGTACGATGGTCTACCATGTGCTTTGTAATAAAGCTGCTTATAGCCAAAATACTGCCTTTCAAAAATGCATTCTTTAATTGCTGCTCATATGGGGAATCATGTGTTTGATCTTCAGGTACCTGCATTCCACAATGGTTATTAAAACACTCTAATAATCTAGCATAATATCTGTCAACAATTTCACCTTCCTGTTGAATGCATTGATTAATGCAAGTTCAGTCTGCCCTAGGCTTCCATTTCTCAGAGATTCGGTCTGTCAGACCTTTCACTCTGTTATCCAGTTCTGCGTTACTATGTGGGAGTGGCTTATGTTCTGCGTCACGGGGATTCCAGTTGCCACTGATCATGTGCCAATCTGGACCTATGATCTGTCTGACTACTTTTTCTACTTCTTCTCCATTTAAATGATAACTTAACCTCATGCCCTGTAAGTCTTCTAAGAATTTTCTAAAATTAAGTTTTGTATGGGGAATTCCCTCTGTGGCTTTCCGGATATCTTCCGGTGACCACGGTCTATATACTAGGAGAGTCGGGTCCTGTCCTGCTTGTCCTGCCTGTGGATTTGGTACTTCTGTGAGTGGACATATCTCTTCTTCACTCATAGCTCGTGAATTTTTGTTTATTTCATATAACTCAGTATCCCCTCTTAAGTTACATGTTCGAGCCCTAGTCTCGATGGGATCTCTAACATACGGTCTTGGCTTTGCGGTAACAGCCGGGTATAGCAGAGGTGGATCAGCTTGTCCACTCGCTTCTTATTCTGGTGCGGGAAGCGGAGGGGGTGGAGGGGCTGATGCTATCACCAAATTATTGTCTTCTTTATGTAGAAACATAGCTTTTGAATTAAGAAACTTTGAAGTAACAGTGCTATAAAAAGATGCAGCCAACAATGTTTTTTAGCGCTTTCAATCACTTTAATTTACGTGACCTTCCTCAGAAACAACGTATAAAATCAATCACTTCCTTTTATAGTTTTATACAGGAAATTACATCATTACTAACCCTTAAATTACTTATAAATATTATAAATGTCATATAAAGCATATATTGTCATATATAATATGATAAAAACTATTGCTTACAACTCCATGTTGTTACCTATATGTTAGAAAACATTTTAAATTTATAGTGTCATTTAATCCTGGGTGTGTATCAGCTCCCAGGTATAATTGCCAATATGCCTCTTTGCATTCTAATGTGTTATTTAAATCCCCAGTGAAGCTAACATTGTCAACCTTATCCAGTACAAAGAATTCATATTTCTTGAATTCCTTGCACATGATGGAATGTCTAAACAAAGCATTTGACTTGTCCTTTTTCTTTATGGCCAAATTGTGCTCATAAATACGTCTTTTCAAATTTCTCTTAGTTTTCCCAATATAGTATTCATTACATGTCACACAAGTTGCTGCATAAACAATCAATTCACTATTAGAATTGTAATAGTGTTTTGCCCAAAAAGTCTCTTTATATTTTCCTAAAGTGATGAATGAAGTGTTACTTATGTACCTACACTGCCTACAATTATTGCAACTATATGTTCCTTTCTTTATTGTACATGTTCTAGACTGTTTTGATGTCAATGTTGTTTTGTTTTCTAACATGCTTTTGATGTTGATAGTCTTTTTGAACGTAAATCTAGGACTTAAACCTATTGCATTTGCCAAGTCTTTGTTACCTGATATTATCTTCCAGTTTTCCACTATTATGGTTTTGATTTCCCACATTTCATCCACAATAGGAATTGGAAAACTTATCATGTACTCATTCACGACTTCTCTTTTACCTTGTTCTCCAATTAACCCTCCTGCTTCCACCATAATATCAGTGGACTGTAATATAGGTTTAGCTACACCTTTTCTAAGTGGAAACACTTCTTTCTCTATTTGTTTTATCCACTTTTTATCATAACCCCTCTTTTGAAATAATCTACTTAAGATTTTACCTTCTTTTGAAAATATTTCCTCACTAGTTGTAAGTCTGCTAAGCCTAATGTACTGTCCCTTGATGACTCCTTTTTTCATATGGGGTGGATGTAAACTTTCACTGTGTAAGTACTGATTTGCAAAACATGCTTTTCTATGAATTCTGCTTGTGAATGTCCTAGATTCACTATCGATAGTTATATTGATGTCCAAAAAATTTATATTCTCACCAAAATTACCAATCTTAAATTTTAAGAAAGAAGTTGTGTTGTTTAAATCACTCACAAATTCTATAAATTCCAATTCACTTCCTATGGTGGAAGCAGGAGGGTTAATTGGAGAACAAGGTAAAAGAGAAGTCGTGAATGAGTACATGATAAGTTTTCCAATTCCTATTGTGGATGAAATGTGGGAAATCAAAACCATAATAGTGGAAAACTGGAAGATAATATCAGGTAACAAAGACTTGGCAAATGCAATAGGTTTAAGTCCTAGATTTACGTTCAAAAAGACTATCAACATCAAAAGCATGTTAGAAAACAAAACAACATCGACATCAAAACAGTCTAGAGCATGTACAATAAAGAAAGGAACATATAGTTGCAATAATTGTAGGCAGTGTAGGTACATAAGTAACACTTCATTCATCACTTTAGGAAAATATAAAGAGACTTTTTGGGCAAAACACTATTACAATTGTAATAGTGAATTGATTGTTTATGCAGCAACTTGTGTGACATGTAATGAATACTATATTGGGAAAACTAAGAGAAATTTGAAAAGACGTATTTATGAGCACAATTTGGCCATAAAGAAAAAGGACAAGTCAAATGCTTTGTTTAGACATTCCATCATGTGCAAGGAATTCAAGAAATATGAATTTTGTACTGATAAGGTTGACAATGTTAGCTTCACTGGGATTTAAATAACACATTAGAATGCAAAGAGGTTGCAATTATACCTGGGAGCTGATACACCAGGATTAAATGACACTATAAATTTAAAATGTTTTCTAACATATAGGTAACAACATGGAGTTGTAAGTACATAGTTTTATATTATATATATATATATGCTTTATATGACATTTATAATATTTATAAGTAATTTAAGTGTTAGTAATGATGTAATTTCCTGTATAAAACTATATAAGGAAGTGATTGATTTTATACGTTGTTTCTGAGGAAGGTCAAATTAAAGTGATTGAAAGCTAAAAACATTGTTGGCTGCATCTTTTTATAGCACTGTTACTTCAAAGTTTCTTAGTTTTGTATCCTTTCGTGTGGTACAGTTTTATAGCTTTTGAATTATTACTTTTCTGTTCTCTATGGTTTGCTTCCTCAATCCACCTGTGTGCCTGAGGAATACCCAATTGACGTTGCCTTTTTACCTGACCTTTTGCATCAGTTTTAAGCTGTTTGACAAGTTTAATAAGCGAGGATTTTTCTAATTTACCATTAAATTCATATTTATTAACCCATTTTGTATAGTATCTAACATTGTCAGCACACTGTAATTGCATATATTTTGCATCTTCGGTTAGGGGTGGGTTTTGGGAACTTTTTGTGCACTTATTACCCATATTGTTCTGATTGTTAAAAAATGTTACGTAACCCTTCTTATTCTCACGTGGTACCACGATTTTCTACGTCACAGTTTATCTAGAATAACTGTCTTACCTATTCTGTTTCCCTGATCTATGACAAGACTGCAATCTTTCTGTCCCTGACTTGTACAAAAACAAATCTCCTGACAGATATTTCCAATCAAGTCCCTGATCTAAAACAGAAAAAGGTAAATCTCACCTTACCTGAGCCTCTGTGATTGACCCACTCCTGGTCCTCCAGTCGCAGATCAGAAAAGTGGCTGGCCTCTTTTGAACAACAATTCAGTCGGAGGTCTTTCAAAGCAGGAGAACCAATGTGGTTTCTTCCCCGTACGGTTTCATGCCACCTGGCCCATCTGACCTGAGGCGAAGTGAGAGTTTCCGGTCCGGCGGACCAATCTGTCAAAGGAAAAATAACTTCAAAATGATAAATACATGGCAGGTTCAGGTTAAGGCACTATAATCTTGCAGCAAGGAGACAAAACGTGCTAATACAGAGTTTGTCTAACTAGAATCAGGAAGTGAAACTACATTTATACATTTCTTACAAGGTATTGCCTACTAAGCTGATGTAATAAATCACAAGTTCTTTCAATATTATTTCTCAGCAGCTGTTTGTCCATGATTTTCTGCTGGCATATCAAGTTTACAAAACTTCCTAAGAAAAACAACGTGGCCTTGATGACCACCGGTCAAATACAACTTCCCACTATGCAATGTTACCATTCAAGGTACTATGGCTAATTCGAGCACAAAGCAAGATCAGATTACAGTTCATCTCTTCAAGCAGTCTTTGTCTGATGTATCTCTTCTTTTCTGCAGCTGTGCATGTTCTCATAACACGAACAGGGCTGATTGTTCATATTCAATCACATTATAGAAAACAGTATTGTTCTATTCATTCACTATTCATTCATTTTCCTGACATAGCAGAAAATCACCTGCTTCTCAGTACATTTCCAAAGGCATAAACATGAATTTTGCTGTGCTAGCAAATACTAGGTCAGAGAGCATCTTGCAATTTCAGAAAGCATACTGCAGTTTGAAAAAGCATCTTATAATTTCATACAGAATTAAGCTGTACATAAAATAGAATGAAATGTGTTAACCCTTTTAGCTTCTAATAAGCACTAAACATATACATTAATACATATTTTTCTAACAATCTTCTCTCCAGAAATTCTGGGCTTGTTGCATAATAGTAACAATACATAATTTCATTCTTATTTTCAATAGTCCACTCTATCATCTTTATGGCTCTTTTTTGACCTATCCATTTTTGTCATTTTTGTGGACTATTACTTCATTCTGCAATGGGGAGCCATCCACCTCTGGGTCTGGCCTAGTCCCATTGTAGGAATGTTTCCATGTCTTGAGGATTCTACACAGTCATTTTTTCCAGTCCTGGCACCAACTACCAGGATTGAACACTTTTTTATTCTGAGTCTTGTGCACCCAGCTATCTTCTTTTATTTTTTAACCTACTTCTGTCCATGATGTATGCTATATAAGATACAGATACCTTGATGAGATTTTGTAAAAAAACAGGGCCCACCTTGTAAAGGAACTCCTCAAGACTTGAGGATGAATTCAATTCCAGCAATACTACTCTCCTTTTTTTGCTGACTTATCATTTCTTATTTGGACATCTGACTCAGTATAGATGGCTGCATTTACAATGAGCTCTGCACACAATTGTGTATTGCCTTTGAGGTTTCAGACATAGCTAGAGAATGCCTTGTGGTTGTTCTAGGTCTGGGAGGTCAAATTTACCTCAAATTTGGCTTTGGTAGACTTTATTTGTCCTTTGAGGTTACAAATGCATCTAATTTGAAATGAGAAAAGGAAATAAAAATCAGTTAAGGTTAGTTTACTGTCAACTCTACATTTTGGCACCCAAGGCATAACAAAGCCTCACACAACAATAAATAACTATAAAAATATATGCCAACAGGAATGAGTGTTCACCATTTTCTGCTGCTGCTAGTTATAGGTGCTGTACTTTGAGTCCGGCAGTTATTCTGTGTGCATTGATTGTGTCCACACATATAACTTGTGCATGTGTACTATTTACTACACACTCAGTCACTGGAACTTCTGTGTATGTATTGTGCATTGATTGTGATCTCACATATAACTTGTGTATTTGTACTGTTTATTATGCACTCTGTCACTGGAACCTCTGTGTATGTATTGTACATTCATTGTGTTCACACATATAACTTGTGTATGTGGACTGTTTACTATGTACTCTGTCACTGGAACCTTTATATCTCTATGTATGTATTGTGCATTGATTGTGTTCACACATATAACTTGTGTATGCGTACTGTTTACTATGCACTGTGTCAGTGAAACCTCTGTGTATGTATTGTGCATCGATTGTGTTCACACATATAACTTGTGTATGCGTACTGTTTACTATGTACTGTGTCACTGGAACCTCTGTGTATGTATTGTGCATTGATTGTGTTCACACATATAACTTGTGTATGCATACTGTTTACTATGTGCTCTGTCACTGGAACCTTTGTGCATGTATTGTGCATCGATTGTGATCACACATATAACTTGTGCATGTGTACTGTTTACTATGCACTCTGTCACTGGAACCTCTGTGTATGTATTGTGCATTGATTGTGTCCACACATATAACTTGTGTATGTGTACTGTTTACTATGCACTCTGTCACTGGAACCTCTGTGTATGTATTGTGCATTGATTGTGTCCACACATATAACTTGTGTATGCATGCTGTCTAGTATGAACTGTGTCACTGAAACCTCTGTGTGTGTATTGTGCATTGATTGTGTTCACATACATAACTTGTGTATGTGTACAGTTTACTATGTACTGTGTCACTGGAACCTCTATAACTTGTGTATGCATACAGTTTACTATGTACTGTGTCACTGGAACATCTGTGTATGTATTGTGCATTGTGTTCACATATATAACTTGCATATGTGCACTGTGTCACTGAAACCTCTGTGTATGTATCGTGCACTGACTGTGTTCACACATATAACTTGTGTATATGTACTGTTTACTATGAACTCTGTCACTGGAATCTCTGTGTATGTATTGTGCATTGATTGTGATCACACATATAACTTGTGTATGTGTACTGTTTACTATGCACTCTGTCACTGGAACTTCTGTGTATGTATTGTGCATTGATTGTGTTCACACATATAACTTGTGTATGCATACTGTCTACTTTGTGCTGTGTCACTGGAACGTCTGTGTATGTATTGTACATTGATTGTGTTCACACATATAACTTGTGTATGAGTACTGTTTACTATGCACTGTGTCACTGGAACCTCTGTGTATGTATTGTGCATTGTGTTCACACATATAACTTGCATATGTGTACTGTTTACTATGCACTGTGTCACTGAAACCTCTGTGTGAGTATTGTGCATTAATTGTATTCACACATGTATTGTGCATTGATTGTGTTCACACATATAACTTGCATATGTGTACTGTTGCACTGTGTCACTGAAACCTCTGTGTATGTATCATGCATTGGCTGTGTTCACACATATAACCTGTGTATATGTACTGTTTACTATGCACTCTGTCACTGGAACCTCTGTGTATGTATTGTGCATTGATTGTGATCACACATATAACTTGTGTATGTGTACTGTTTACTATGCACTCTGTCACTGGAACCTCTGTGTATGTATTGTGCATTCATTGTGTTCACACATATAACTTGTGTATGCTTACTGTTTACTATGCACTGTGTCACTGGAACCTCTGTGTATGTATTATGCATTGATTGTGTTCACACACATAACTTGTGTATGCATACTGTTTACTATGTACCGTGTTACTAGAACCTCTGTGTATGTATTGTGCATTAATTGTATTCACACATGTACTGTGCATTGATTGTGTTCACACATATAACTTGCATATGTGTACTGTTTACTATGCACTGTGTCACTGAAACCTCTGTGTATCGTGCATTGATTGTGTTCTCACATATAACTTGTGTATATGTACTGTTTACTATGCACTCTGTCACTGGAACCTCTGTGTATGTATTGTGCATTGTGTCCACATATATAATTTGTGTATGCGTACTGTTTACTATGTACTGTGTCACTAGAACCTCTGTGTATGTATTGTGCATTGATTGTGTCCAAACATATAACTTGTGTATGCATACTGTTTACTATATACTGCGTCACTGGAACCTCTGTGTATGTATTGTACATTGATTGTGTTCACACAAGTATTGTGCATTGATTGTGTTCGCACATATAACTTGAGTATGTGTTTTGTTTACTATGGACTGTGTCACTGTAACCTAGTCTTCTTAACATCATTTTCTCAGGGTTTAATTTGTTCTGTTCCACCTTGCTGACCACAGAAAACTAAGACTCTGACTCAAGTCTCTAGCTTTTATCCAAGACCCCTCTGCTCCAAGGCTTAGTTTGAATGTTAGCAAACAGTTATTAAACCTGCTCAGTGCTTTCCTGATTCTAGCCAAAAGAGTTCCTTCTGCAATGCTTATCTGCACTTTTCCTACATAATACTCTAAAGTGGGTCCTCATTTGAATTTCATCAAAATGTGCTACACCTCTGAATGACAACTATCATAAACCTCAACACATCTTAACCACTTGTTTATTTATTCT
This sequence comes from Protopterus annectens, assembly GCF_019279795.1. NCBI lineage: Eukaryota > Metazoa > Chordata > Ceratodontiformes > Protopteridae > Protopterus > Protopterus annectens. Next base: position 540,535,104 of record NC_056736.1, read on the forward strand.
TTTATTTTTATTTTGCTTTGTATTTTGCTTTTGTTTACTGGGTTTGTTTAACTTTCTTTACCCAAAATACCTTTCTAGTGGTGGCCTAGCGATACAATTTCTAAAATATTGCAAACAGAATAGACATTAGGCAATATACAATTACAAATACATTTTCTAATTAGAATACATTCATATGAAAATAAAGGCATTTGTTGCAGTATAACAGATACGTATGCATTAGTAGATGTTGAACATTAAGTATCTGAGGAGGTGTATTAGTGAGTCTGTGAAACAGATAGTATATCATGTGATTAGTTTATTATTTTCTGTACTAGAACAGGTTTCTGTATATGTGAGGGATGGTGATTTAAAGAATAGAGTTGAACAAAGAGAAACGTTATGGCAATTGAGACTGAGGGCTGACAAAACACCAAGTCTGAATGAAATGATAAATATTAAATGTTTTTTGAAGGACAGGAGATTAAAAATTATTAAGCAAATTAATACTATGCAGCCTGTATTTTTTTAAGTTTTTTAAGACTTAATTAATTGCTTAACTGATTTCAAATTTTATTGGTTCAATTTGTATTTAAAATGTGGTTCATTGTTTCTAATGAATTATTCTGAAGAAGTTTTTGCAGATGAAAACAGAAATTAAAGGATTTATATGGTAATTTTGTTCTCTTAGAAGTGCTTTTTGGTGTTTTTTCTATTTAGTTTTGTTGTTACCACCTTCGGTTTGGTTGTTTTGTTAAGTTTAAGTACGTATTTATGTTTCAAACGAAATCATTTTACATAATAGGGAACCTAAGTGTTTAGCCTCATTATATTTATAGTGAAGAACTTAATATATTTCATTTGAATTAAATTCATAAATGCATTTCTAAATGTTAAATATATATTTCCTATATAAGAATGACATTAAATTACAACTGGTACTTTTGGTAACTTTAAACTTATGGATGATAAGAAATTTGTTTGTTTTAATTCAATATGTGCATTGCAGGGTTAAATGAATGTCAAATTTAGTAATATGCTAATTAGGAGTGTTAAAATATTGACATCTGTGTTTTGTTTGTTCTTTTATAGCATATTCCTTTCACAGATCACTTACGAAGCAATTAACATTTAAAAACAAGCTTGAGATCAAAGGAACAATTTAGCTGTGTAAACCTGTTTGATCCTTACTTGTTTTGCTTCCCACCTGCTTCTCAGGCTGTTTTGATGAAAACCTGGTTCCTAGAAGAGTTCAAAGTTCAGCACTGATGTCTGTGAAAGCAGAAGGTGACTGAATAATGGCTGCAATGATGAGGAAAGGTGGAGCAACAGGAATAAAGAAAAATAAGCCATTCTAGACTTCTGTCTGACAAATGGCTTCATAGTAGCCAACACATGGTTCAGAAAGAGAGACAGTCACAAGATTATACAACAGTACCCAACATGCAACTTAGGTAGACTTCCTCCTAGTAAGGAAAAAGCACTGGGGTAGAATCCATGATTGCAAAGTCATCCCCAGTGAAACAGTTGACCCACAGCATAAACCAGTAGTTGCCACAATCAGCTGCAAGTAGTGGTCAGAGAAGGCTCTAAGGTCAACAGACACTAGGATGAAGACCTGGAAGTTGACTGTAGAGAAAGTACAACAGTACAAGGAATTATTCAGGGGTCTAGCACCCCAAGAAGCAGAGGAAATAGGTGGAGTTACACAAGAATGGCAACGCATAAAAACAGCATGTGTTAGGACTATAAAAGAGATATGTGGCCGAGCCAGGTATGGAAATAAGGCACATAAGGAAAGCTGATGGTGGAATGCAGAAGTCCAGGAAGTCATCAAAAGAAAGGAGGAGTGCAGGAAGAAGTGGGAGAGAGAAAAGACTGACCAGGCTAGGAAGGACTACTGGTTGGCTAACAAAGAAGCTAAGAAAAAAGTTGCAATAGCAAAGAATAGGGCATCAGAGACACTCTATCAACTTCTGGAAAATGACTCAGTAAGTGGCATAAAGAAACTATATCAGGTTGCAAGGCAAAGACAGAAGAAAGATAAAGAAGATAGTCAGACACCCTTCATAAGGGATGCCAGTGACGACCTGTTCACCAGTCCACAAGACATCAAAGCAGATGGAAGGAGCATTTCCAGCAGCTTCTGAATGAAGAAAACCCCACAGAAGTTGTACTGCCCCAGGAACAGCCTACAATGACAGAAGAAGAAGAGGAGCCCACCCTCGAAGAAGTACGAACAGCACTAAGGAAAATTAAGTCAGGGAAAGCAGCAGGCTCAGATGAGGTCACAGCAGATATGATAAAGATGCTGGGTGAGATAGGGGAGAAATGGCTCATGCAGATACTAATAGCAGTGTGGAGAGAAAGGCATATCCCAGATGACTGTTGAATAAGCATACTTGTGCCAGTGTACAAGAACAAAGGAAACATCCACAACTGTGGGCAGTACAGAGGCATCAAACTCCTATTGCATTGCATGAAAGTTCTGGAGAGGGTGACTGATAAACAGATACGCAGAGTAGTAGAATGTAAGATGGGAGATGAGCAGTTTAGATTCAGATCAGGATGCAGCACAGTTGACCCAATGTTTGCAGTGAGACAGATACTTGAGAAGAAGCTAGAGATGAGGAGAGAGTCCAACTGGGCATTCCTAGACTTGGAGAAAGCAAATAACAAGGTCCCAAGAAAGCTGATATGGGCAGTACTGTGGTAGTTTGATGTCCCAGAAACATTGGTAGAATTAGTGCAGGCTATGTACAAGGACCCAATGCATCAAGTACGAACAGTGTTCAGCCTTACAGAGAGGTTCCCAGTGGGGGTGGGTGTACACCAGGGTTCAGCACTGAGCTCACTGCTGTTCATACTGGTGATGGACTACATTAGCAAACAGGTTGGAGGGTACAGATCAACAAAGTTGTTGTATGCAGACGATGTGGCATTATAGGCAGACTCTGAGCTAGAACTTCAGCAAAGGATAGGAGAATGGAATCAAAACTGAAGGCATATGGGAAGAAACTAAGCACAGATAAGATGGTGGTAATGACAGCAAATTGGGGAAATCAGAAGAAGATGAGAATAGAGACAGAAGGGAAGATAGTGGAACAGGTAAACAGCTTCAAGTATCTGGGAGGGCTGATTGAGGAGAAGGGTAGTCTGAATGAAGTGGTCAAAGTTAGAATCAGAGGGGCTGCAGCCAACTGGCATGGAGTGTCAGGTGTAGTCTATGACAAAAGAACACCAAAGAAGCTGAAAAGTAAGGTGTACAAGACAGTGGTGCGACCAGTACTACTTTTATGGTACAGAAACCTGGGCAGTAAAGGCAGAACAGTTGAAGAACCGGAAGGTAATGGAAATGAAGTGCCTGAGAAGGGTAGTAGGAGGCACACTGTGGAAAAGACAAAGAAATGGGGATATAAAAGCAGAAGCCAAGGTAGCTCCAATTGCAGAAAAGATCAAAGAGAACAATTTACAGTGATTTGGGCACATGTGTAGAAAAGCAGAAGACAATCTGGTGAGGAAGTTTTGGGACAGACAGGAAGAATGTAAGAGGAAATGAGGATGTCCATCAAAGAGGTTGATGGATTGTGTGAAAGAAGATCTCCCACAGTCCGGCATGAGTGTGGCACTGAATCAACAGCGTTAACATGATACTTCGACCTCATGTAAAAAAAATGGGAAAAGGGGTCTGATGATGATGATGATGAGGAGGAAAGGAGAACTGAACTTCTTATCAGATGCTTGTGAGAAATCTGCTTAAAATAACATGTATTTTTAAAAAATATATATTTAGAAGTGAAGATTGAAAGCACAAGAGCTATAGTAATATTATACATTGTAATATTTCTGGTATGAGATTTGCTTGCACTTTACTGAATGCTAATTGCTTATGCTGCAGTGTAATTAATCCCAACTGCATATGTTAATGGGGAGAAGTTAAATTGCATTCATATTACTACATTTTTGCAGGAAGACAAGCCCCCTGTACTGCCTTGTGGGGGTCTGCACCCCCACACATCCCCTACAAATTATATATACCAACTCCAAGATCACATTACAGTGGGGAAAAGCATAAATTCACCCTTTGAAGCAGTTCTGTATAGATCATGGTACAGTGGGGATCAGAGAATTTAACCTTTTCCCCACTGTAGTGTAATCTTGGAATTGGTATAGATAATTTGCAAGGGATGTGGGTGCACAGCCCCCCATATGTGGGTACAGGGGGGCTTGCTCCTGCAAAAATGTAGATTTGTCTTTTTTATTTGGAGTTTTCAGAAACTCAATCATATAGTCTCAACCATATGAATTTTGAGTTTCAAAAAACCCAATGAAGTAATATAAGCCCATTAAATTATATATCTGTCACTGACAGTATAGAGGAAATATGAGGCATGAGAGGCTTACAGAAGATATTAGCAGCTACTGTATATAATACATTGTCATTTTAACATGTAAATAAATGCCAATGTCAAGATTTGAAATAGAGATCAGAACAATAGTACATAAATGTTAAAGACATACAGTTAAGTTGGACAGGTAAGAATTAATTGTATATTGTCATGATTGCTTATAATATTTGAATTAATAAAAAGAGAAAACATATTACGACTAATGTACAAATGCACAAGGAAAGAAAAATCTTTTATGTAATATTAATAAAAGGGTAATATCAGTAAGTTAGGAAATGTCTAGACATGCTGCAGACTCCAGTAATGTTGCATTATGATTTCATTAAGGAAAAGTGAGAGGTGATAATTAAATGGCTCTTTGATATGAGAATTTAGTAATGCAGTTATATAAAATAAGGATGAATATCAGCGGATTAATAGGACGGAAAATAATATATTTGTATAGTAAACTGCATATATGGAAAACATTCATTAGATATACCTGCACATGATAGAAAAGTAAACATATAAAACCTTACATAACTTTTACATAAAAAGATATTTGAAAGAAACTTTAAAATTTGCAGTCTAAATATGGTTGCATAAACACTGTCACTTTTTTCCATTGTACGCCACTGGATTCAATAAGATTACCAGAGATAACTAATTTTACAAGTCAGAGCTGAAATTTGAGAGTTTTACTGCTGAGTCTTTTCTTACATTTCTGACAGAAAGCAAAGTAGATTTTTAAAGAAGTATGAGGCTGGAAGAAAAGAATATGGTTTCAAATAAGCATTATCAAACGTTTCAATACATTATAGGCTGAAATGTTCTTCTAATCTGTTGAGTGGTAAGATAATTCCTTCAAACTTTGTAATGCATATGTATTTTTTTAATTAATTTAATGAATTAAAGGAATTTTTGATATTTGATACCTATCATACTAAGGGAGATATACAAATTAAATGTATAGAAACGTGTACTTTTAAGATTAATTCAGGGCTCTGGTTAGAGATATTAAATATGTATATATATTTCTGCATGATAAATGTATATACATTAACTTTCCTATTGTATAATAATATGATAAACTTAGATCGGGTCTACTTCACGTTGTCGTAAGCTGACAATAGCGAGTCTGATATTGTCAGCATGACAATATCGAAAGTGAAGAACATTGTGCAAGTAAATGGAAAAATCCGGAAGGGGAGATTTCCATTTACCTCAATGTAGTGTGGTCTTGGAGTTGGTATATTTAAGTAGGGGGGTGTGGGGGGTGAGGGGGGCTTGCCCCTTTGCCTACGCCATTTATTTTTTTTAATTTTTTTTTACATTATTCGATGTTTTACTTAATCGATCAATAAAGTTTGACCTTTACTGATTCGATTAAGTAAATTTTCGATAACATGATATAGACACGCTTAGATCACTTGCCATCTTTAAAGTTTATAGATAACTTTACTTTCCATATCCCACTCTGTCCTACTTGTATAATTAAAGATTTAGTTGCAATAATGTTAAATGAGTAAATAATTTAGAAATATGTAATACATAATTATACTACTGTTGCATAAATGGATAAATATGCTATATTATTTCTTAGATTATTTACTAATTGAGATTAGCTGAAGTGGATTATTAAACCTTTAAGTTATAATGAGAAGGAATAATTTAAAATGGCAAAATATACAACTAAGTTAGTATCTTTTTAAATTTTTAACGTATATACAGCATTATATTAATTATTTGTAAGTTACAGTAGCTTTTGGCTAGTTCTTAATGAAATTTGGTTTTGGTTGGAAGAAAGATAGCTTAGTAGTTTGGCTATTTGACAGATAAACTAGGAACTTTAATATCCATGGTAGGTCATGTTTTATTAGTAATATATACAGTTACAGTTCTAGATTTGTTTTTGCTCTTGTTATTTAGAAGTTTTAGTAGTTTAGTGTGTGGAAAGGAAGAGATCAAAAATATGGAAAGTTAAAATACTGCTGAAGGTACACATTAGAGTTTTATATGCAACAACATTAATGTGGTGGATAGACATATCACATTATCTTTTGGTAGAAAACGCTGTCTCAAATGTACAGTATGGATATTTTTAATCTATTGTTTATTAATGAAAACCAACTAAATAATGACAGCAAAAGGAAATCATTTTAAAATTAAGTAAAGGAGACATCATATTCTTGCAAGAGACTCACTTCTTAGATAAAGATATACTGCATTTAAATAATTTAGGCTATGAAATGTTATCATCTGCTTTTTTTAACAAAAACAGGAGAAGAACTGCTATCTTTTGGAGAAGATCTACTGTAATGCCTAGAGTCATGGAATCTATTCATTATCCCAAAGGAATGTGTATACTTGTAGTAATTAAATATAATAGTAAACTCTATGCACTAGCTAATTTTTACCGGATCCCTGGAATAGGTGCAAGAGTTGCTAAAGATCACCTAAACCTTTTACAAAATCATTGTTAGAGTAGTCTAATTTCAGCTCTGACTTGTAAAATTGGTTATCTCAGGTAATCTTAATAAATCCAATGGTGTACAATATGAAAAACCTGCATTGTTTATTTTAACTGCATATCTAGTATGGAAGATACACGTGCACATAAGAAAGCTAAAATCCTGGCATCAGCTAGAACACTAAATAGATGGATTAGGAATAATAATTTAGTTGATTTCATAGCAAAAGCAGAAGATAAGTCATTTTTTTATCCATTACTTTTATGCACATGGGGAGCAAACTAGAATTGACAGGATTTATGCTTCCACTGATTTGCTTAATGAAGTTAATTATTCTAACACTATTCCTTGTCCTTTATCTAATTATAATGCACTAAGTATTAATATAGCAATAGATTTAAGGAAATGTCAGATTATTTACAGAATTCTAGTGTATATATGATGACATTAAAAGAATTTAAGAGTTAATTTAACAAAAAAATTGAGAATTTTATATCTTTGAATGATGATGGCCAGGTTAGTAAAGTCATACTATGGGACTCCTTAAACTGCATATTAAAGAGAGAATGGGAAGACGGTCCAGTAATAACATGAATGAATGGGATAAAAAAGCTATTAGAATTACAAGATGATATACATAAAGTGAGGTCTGAACAACAAACAAACAAATTAGATAAGTGACAGTATCACATAAGTGATATTAGATAGTGAAATTATTAAAAAAACTAATGATAAAGTATCAAATAATTTTAAAACATAAAGTAGAGATAACTCCAGAAAAATCAAAATTACAAGGTTAAGCAATGACTCAAAAGAATCATCACAGATTAGCTAATAGAAGTAATATAAATAAGATGCTAAGCAGAAAGGCACACATTAATGTTTTGCGTCTTTCGGCTTTTCCCGGTTAGGGGTCGCCACAGCGGAACTCCGGTCCGCTAATGATTGGCAGCAGATTTTTACATGCCGAGTTGCCAGCTCTGACGCACAACCTTCAATGAAGATACGCCCATTCACGCATGTCTCCACACAGAAGACGCTCTAGCTGAGAATCGAACGGGACAACGTCTTACTGTGAGGCGACAACGCTACCGCAGCACCACCACCGCAGTCTCAAAGGCACACATTAATAATATTCTAAATCCTCACACTAATAAGCTTACTTCAGACATAGAGGAAATGCTTAATTTTGTTTTAATTCACAGGGATCTTAATAATGTTTTAAGAACAGCTTAGCCAGAGAATTAAGTTGATTTTTTTTTTTTTTTTATGTGTGTGTGATTTTGTCTCAGATGTTCTCAGAACAAGATAGAAAATCAATTGTTAGTTTTAATTTAAAGTAATCTACTTTCTGAATTTAAAAGTTTATTTTTTTAACTGTGGGGGCTGCATCCCAGCAGCCAGTACTGTGAGTCACCCCTTATTTTCACTGTTATTGTTGTTGGTTAGTATATCACCATAACACGTCTGTAATTTGATATTTTTCATCATATAACTAGCCTTTTTATATATTTCTAAACTGTTAAATCTACCCCATTGAAATCAAGAAAATGTAACCTTAGCCAAAGGTGTTTAATGAAAAGAGATTCACTGTTATGTGTTTTATTATGTTTTACATCATTTGTTTCTTTCTTAGGAAAGCAGTCTGACTTTCCTGAGAATGTTTCTATAATCATAGTTTGTCACCATGACTTACTCATTACAACGCTGAAACACAGCTAATATTTAGAGAGATAGCCATTAACCTGGCCAAGCATTAGATTATGGGAACTGACATAGGCAAGTCACTATGTGAATTTGACATGAATGCATGCACATCGCCCTCATAGCAATGAAACCCCTAATTTTACGAAATAATTATCTTCCAGAGTTGCAGATAATAAAGGCTTAGAAAAATTCATCAAGATCAATATGCAAGTATGTGTCAATTAAGAAAGTGCTAAGACAAAGCAATCTTATGCCAACACCCACATGCACCTTCAGTCAGTCTAGTATTTGCCATCTGTGAACTAGAAAGCTTAAATACGTCTAAGAGATAATAATAATAATAATCATCATCATCATCATCATTATTTCAACTTTCTTACTATAGAAACAGACAAAAATAATTGCTTTCAGGAATAATCTATGAGCCTTGCACAGGTTACATGTCTTACCATTCACACATTACAAATCAAGAGGAAACTGATATCAGAAGAAACTTCTAACTGAAAAGCAGTACTTTTCTGCAGCCCTTTGCCTTAGGTCTCCATGCCATACAGTCAATCACAGATAATACATTTTCATTGGCACTGAATCCTCTGAACAACGATTGTGAATACTGATTGGAGAAGTATGAGTATTAATTTTCACAGACTTTGCAGAATGTCCCTGATTTTGCCTCATACTTTCCCTGGTCCTGATAAGGTTTAGATTTTCTATTGAGTTACTGAGGTCTGCACTCAACCCATGTTTCCATGCACACAGTTGCTTATCTAGTAATACTCAGAATAACATGTTGATGCAAACCCTTGCTTGTTCAGCTGTGAAGTGAACAGGAATAAGCTTTGAATCTCATGACTTTAGGCCTTGAGTCTTCTTTGTTAACTTTTCCCCTGATTCTTGAACAAGGAAACAGTGAGCTACAGGTTAGAAGTTACTCTGTGACCAGGAGGCCAGCATGGAGGAGGCTGTTTAAGTGCTTTGCAGGAAGATGTGTGATCATGTACATAGGTAGGATAAAAAGTGCTTTTTAAAGTCTTCTTTGTGACAGACACTGAATCACAAAGTGTTCCTGAGTGTTCCTCATTTCTCTTGCCATGTTCTATATATGTTTTGGTTTTCAATGCATACAGTAGTTTAACATGCACATACAGACATATAGAGCTGCACATTTCTTGTTCATTAAAAGCATTTTGTTTGTTTCTGTGTTAAGGTGAGTTGGAGTTATATTTTAAATTGTCTTGAGTTTTGGAAGTGGTTTACCCATTAGTATGGCTTTGTTCATGTTTCTTGAGCCAAGAAGTTCTAAACCAAGCATTTGAGAAAATCTTCCAATCAGGTGCCCGGTGTGGAAGAATTCATTTAAATGTGCAAGAGCTCACCCATGTACATTAAAAAAAGAGTCACTGAAAAGCGAGAGATTTAAATTTAAGGTACCCATTGGGTAATAATATAAGCAGTGGTTTGGGGTAACGTAGTTTTGTGATCATTCACTCCTGGGGCAGATGGTACAGGTGTTATATCTTGTGAGCAAACAGGTTACAAAACAGAATGGGCTTTATCACTTAATTTTTATTAAAAAAAAAAATATATATATATATATATATATATATATATATATATATATATATATATACACACACACACACACACATGTGTGTGTGTGTGTGTGTGTGTGTGTGTGTGTGTGTGTGTGTGTGTGTGTGTGTGTGTGTGTGCGCGCGCGCGTGCATAGGTTCATAGGTAGGTACTACACTAGCTACCATTGTGGGCCATTTTAATCCTAAGCAATTTCCCCATTGGTACTCAAATTAACCTGTCCCATTTGGTATTAGATATGATCAATTAATCTCATCTATCCCATGATCGATAATTATATATTACCCGTAATGAGAATAAGTGGGATCATACATTAGATAATCTGAGGAGACCCATGCATAGATAAAGAATTTAGGAGCTGCATCTCCCCATTAGTAGTACAAGGGGCAATCCTGGGATACATTTTCTATAAACCATCCATAGATCCAAATTGCTGTTAAATATGGACAAGGATGAGCTTTGGTTTATGTGGATGGGAATTCAGTTCAAGAGCAGTGGTAATCCTCTGGGAGATATGCCTTTCCCTCTAAACCATTCTGTTGATGCTGCAGAAGTGGATCAGATCCCAAGAATCAGTATTTCTGATGTTATTTAACTTGCTGATGTGCAACAAATTCATCAGTAATAGGTCAGAGGATGCCTTGTTTGCCAGACTCAGGTCACATCTTAGCAGTCTGTAGGATATTGTCTGTAGTGACAGGGCTCTGAGTCAGTCCATTTAGGACATATGGTTAAGGCTTTGTATGTGGGCAGTTTTTTCATTATTGGTTCATACATTTTGTTGTATTGCTTACTGGAAAATGTTCAAAACTACAACTCTACAAGTTTAAAGAACACTCTAACAAGTGATGTTGTATTATACAAGGAATATTATTTTCTACAATCAGAAAGGTGAATCAAGGAACTCAGGCATGTTTGCATGGTCATAAAAATGTGTGCAAAGAGCCTATGATTTGGAAACAGCCCAAAAGTAAACTTTAACTGCTGTTGTCTAGATGCATTTTCTTTACATGTGGGCTTCAATGCCATTTCAATGAATGTGAATTTCAAGGATTGAGAAGTTTTAATGCTAAATCTGTTTTCATTGTGAGACTGTATTGCTTTGTTAAGCAAATGTCTATCAGAGTTTGTGTTATAAAATTTGAAATAAAAGCTTTGAATTAAATCCAAATATTTGTAATCATTGTAGAAGTAAAGCAGAAAACAGTATACACACCAAGAGGTTTGAATGATGTTTATGGCAACTGGACAGAAATAGCCAAGCAATGGGACACTGGAATGGCTGCGGGGGTTGGGGGTGTATGGGGGGACCTCATCCATTACCCTGCCTTGGGCCCATTTGACCATGATCCAGATCTGGTCAGGACCCCCATTTGACCATGATCTGGATTTGGTTTGGACCCATCGATGCAGTATTTATAGCTTTTGATAACACTTTTAGGAAATGATCTTGTGTGATAGCTGAAGGCCAGCCAGTTTCAGTTATATCTTGTGGAACAGACAGAAAAGAAAGAGGGGTAAAGTTTGAGCTTTATTTATCAGCCAGTAGGTTAGCTATATCTTCAGCCTCAGCACAGGTAACATATTTCACAGCTGGCTCAGTACACTGCTGCACTTTGCTTCTGAGATTACAAACATAACTAAAAAGGCCATGTGATTATCTCCAGCTTAGGTAGCTACTTCAGTCGCAAACTTGGCTTTGGTGGATTTTATTAAGCTCCTGAGTTATTTGTTTATTTCATTGACGACTGCTCCATTATTCTGGGAATTACTTTTCTTACCTTCAGTCAAAATTCTCTTCCTTTTATTGTACAGTCTGTTGATATTATAATTCTACCATGGGGGTTGTTTCTGGGGTTTGCCCTACAATTGTTCCTACAGGATATCTATAAAGTTTTTTACATGCTGGTATTGTCTGGTGATTTACATTTCAGTGTTTTCAGTGGAATTAACTGGGTTTGGTAAAGATTTGAAACTTGCTAACATACCACATAGGAGCAGATAGTTTCTTAGAGAAATGTTGGTACTTTGGGTGAAAAGGGTCTCTAGTTTTAATTTAATTTTGAAGAAGACAGTTTTATGGTCAGGCCTAACAAGTAATGAAGAGACGTAAGGGATGGTGCAAGATGCCCCAATATTAGTAAGGACAAGATCCAAGATGTTATTCCCCCTAGTGGGTACTCTGACTAATCTATGTGCACTAATGATGGTGTAGGTTTCCCTGTCGACAGTAGAATAGTTTAGATCACCTAGAAAAAAGGTACTGGGTTTCATGGTCCGTCCGTCCGTCCCCCCCGGCACTACCAATGTGGGGGGATATCCCACACCCCCTGGGGACTTATATATATATACAAACTTTGAGGTCACTCAATAGTGGAGAAAAAGGCAAACTCCACTATCAGAGAAAGTACTTTTGGCAAAGAGCGTCCATTCTTTGTCCATCGCTAAAAATATTCAACTTGACATGATCCCAATTTATAATAACTCCAAAGTTGCAAAAACTCAGAGAAAAGGGAGAAGGTGATAAAATAAAACTCACCTTTCCCCCTCTTCTTTAATACATGCAACCTAAAAATAAAACAAAACATGCTGGAGAAGCCAAGTTATGACATACTAAAAGTGACATCACATTGTGTTACTTCATTTGTGAACACAAAACAAAAAAATGATGAGAATATTAGAAAGAATTCTGTTACAAAACCCTGTATAAAAAGGAAAGGAATTGTATTAATGTTATGACTAAAAAGAGTTTTGGAGCATGCACAGTTGTGAAATATTTAGGATTAGCTTTAGTTTCTTGACTGATTTTTTTTAAATATTTTATATTCAAAGAAACCCGGAACACCCTCCAAAATGAAATTTTGAAGAAAGCAGCAAAAAGGAAGGTACTCCAAAGAGAAGGCTGTAAAAAATATTTGTTTAATGAAGCAAAAATATAAACATAAAAGCAAACGTGAGAGCTTTCGCATAAGTGTGCTTCTTTAGACAAAAAATGTATCAAGAACCAGAAGTAAAATAGCCAGATAATTAACTCAACAACTTATCAGAGGAGATTACACATTATCTATGCAAATCTATGATTTAAGTATTGGTTTTAAAGAGAAATTTTAATTTAACCCAAGTCTCTTATCAACCTGGAACTGTATAATCTAGTGTAGTTCTCTCTCTTCAGTAAAGTTCTTTAAATTTCCACCTCTTAGTTCCATATGTAGCACCTCAACAGCTTTAAAATTGAAAGCATGAGAAAAAACATGCTACATAATGTGCTTAGCTAAAGAATTAGTTAAATCACATCTTTTTATACTATACAAATGTTCACGTATCCTCTCATAGAAGGGATGATTGGTCTTACCTAAATAAAAACTAGGACATGACATGCAGGTGGCCAAATAAACTACATTAGGGGTCTTACAGTTGGCATGTACCTTAAATACATACTTCTGTTTAGATATTGGGTGTTCAAACATATTAGAACTGTCTATATCTGAACATTAGTTGCAACCACCACAGCCTAATGGGGCAGTAGTAGATGTATTAAAATTCCTATTGTCTCTGTAACAGATGTCATTTCAGAGACTTTTTGTTCTTGTACCTAAAAAATGGTCGATCACCTACTAGTTTTTTAAAGTGATCACCCATTGTTAAAATACTCCAATTGGAATCTATAACATCATCTATCTGTTCAAAATCACTAGTATATGACATGACCTAAAAAATGGTCGATCACCTACTAATTTTTTAAAGTGATCACCCATTGTTAAAATACTCCAGTTGGAATCTATAACATCATCTGTCCAAAATCACTAGTATATGACATGACTATTGGCACATGTACATTGCTTCCAATCACTTGGCCACCCAAAGAACTACTGCTGTTAGCAGAAAAATATGGCTTAGCCACATCTCTCCTCAGACAATGTATCTCATCAGCTATCTTTTCTACCTCAGCATGCTTGTATCCTCTTTTTAGAAAATCATCACACAGTGTAGTTAAATCCTGTGTGAACCCATCTTTAGTGTTATTAAGACATGAGATTCTCATACCTTAGCCCTTCAACATATTTCTATAAATGTGAAGGGGACTGAAGGACCATATTCTTTCTGCATGATTTTCTATGTAACCTGGTATTAAAACCTTCTACGACATTCATAGAAAGAAGAACATCCAAAACACAGCCTCATCAGTGAAAAAATAAGTTTCAACAAACTAATGGTGATGTGTAGATAAGTGATGAAATTCTCTAACCTTGCTGTACTGCCCCCCCCCAATAAAAGGAAGACGTCATCCACAAATCGTCTATAAAAAGTATAGAATCACCATAGCAACTGCTTTTTTTTTACTTTCATTTTCCTCCTTGCATTAAAAGTTGGTTATTTTATGTTTCCTACACTTTTCTATTTCAATGATTGTTGTACGTATTATTATTATATTTTCCTGTATAATTTATTTTTGGGGCAGAGTACTCCCACTGCTTTATTCTTTTACCATAAAGTAATTCAGCATACATTTTATAAAGAAGTTAATTCTTCCTAGAAAAACCCACACAGAAATATATAGGTTCATAGGTAGGTACTAGGCTATTGGCCCGAGGGACTACGTAAGCCTAACCAACAAGGTTCCCCTGGCTTATGCCACCCAAGAAAGTTATTTTCCTGTGCCACTGTCGAGCAGAGACACAGAAGTGATCTCCGAGGTGTATTTCCTATTTCCCATCCACTCATCAAGATTTTTCTTGAGTGCTAATGAGGAGCTTTGCTTGACATAGATGGGTAGCTTGTTCCAGAGTATGGAAAGTCTCTGGGACAGGAATCTATCCCTCCAGCATGTTCTGTTTATTGTGGTGACAAGGTTTAGGTCCATAGAGCATGTAACTCGCAAGGATTGGGATTTCTTTAGGTGTAGCATGTCCAACAGTTCTGGGTTTGACATAGCTTTATATGTTAGTCAGAGATCACCTCGGAGTAGGCGATATGCTACGGAGTAAAGCTGGAGTTTTTTGAGACGGTCAGTGTAGGGCATTTGTTTGAGGCCAGTAATCTGCTTTGTGAGGTAATTCTGTGGCCTTTCCAGCTGCTGCAGATGTTTTGTGAGGTACATTCCAAAAGAGGCATTGTACTCTATAATGGGTCTAATGAGTGTCGAGTAGAGGGGAACAATTACCTCTTTTTTCCTGGATGAGAACCCTTTTATGATGAGGTGTGCCACATAGAAGGACTTCCTGACTACTGTGGCGATGTGACTATCAAAGGAGAGGCTATTGTTCACCTGAGTCCCAAGGTCTCTTAGCACACATTTGGTGTTAAGTAGATTGCTGCCTATGTGGTAGTTCATGGGTACAGAGTTTTTACCAAAGGGGATGACACTGCACTTTTTGCCATTGAGCTTGAGGCCATGGCTCTGACACCAGGCATCTATCTCAGCGAGGCCCTTGTGTAGGATGTCAACATCATTTGGGGACTTGACTATGGCTCCTAGTTTGCAGTCATCTGTGAACTTTGTTAGCCAGAGGCCTTCTGTGTTAGCCTGTACTTCAGTGAAGTAGATACCAAACAGGAGAGGTAGTCCCAAGACTGAACCCTGTAGTACTCCACTTGTCATTGGTTTGAGGTCAGATTTGGAGTCTGCAACTTTTACAGTGTGGGTTCTGTCAGTGAGCCAGTTGGCAACCCATCTTGTGACACAGGGATTTATACCTAGCTTAGTGAGTTTAGCTATAATTCCAGAATAGGGGATGGTGTTGAAAGCCTTGGCAAGGTCAAGATAGGCTGTGTGAACCACCTTACCCTCATCTACGGCTTTGGTGATTGCCTCAAAGAAGTCAATCAGGTTCAGGAGGCATGATCTGCCTTTCACAAACCCGAACTGGGTGGGGTCCAGAGTTTGGAGGTTACCAATGTTGTTGTTTATGAGTTCCATGATGATACGTTCCATGGCCTTGCAGACCAGGCTCGTCAGGCTAATAGGGCGATAGTTCCTGGGATCAGTGGTGGCTCCCTCTTTGTGGAGTGGGATAACTGTTGCTGTGTGCCATTCAGTGGGCACAAAGCCTGATGCGAGGCTATTATTGAACATGGTGCTTAGGTGGGGAGCCAGTTCGTTCTGAAGTTCATGTAAAACACAGCCTGGGATGTTGTCCAGTCCCATGGATGCTGTGTTTTTGGCTTTAGAGAGTGCAGCTTTTACCTGCGTAGCTGTGATTACAGGGACTTTGCATTTTTCCTGTATATATATATATATATATATATATATATATATATATATATATATGGGCCCTTTAGGGGGTGAGGGGGGTAAAGTTAACACTGAACTTATTTTCCAGGATGTTGACGATATCAGTTGGTTCAGTAATTTTTGTGCCGTTTTGCTGTACCTCAGAGCAGATCTGGGTGTTGCCATCGAGATTCTTGACATAGCTATAGAATGCTTTGTGGTTGTCCTTAGAATTAGTGGCAATTTTGTTTTTGTAGCTAGCTTTGGAGGATCTTATAAGGGATCTCAGCTTCTTACTGAGGCTGACCAGGGAGCTCCTCCACTCATGGGATTTTACTCTCTTTTTGCAACAGTTTCTTCCTTCTCTTGTACAGTTTGTTTATGGCAGGGAACCACCAGATTGGCTTCCTTTTTTGGAGGATAGCATCTTGGTTCTGTTTGGGATAGCACGATCCATGCACTCGTGTAAGTGCTTATAGAGTGCATTTGTGTAGGATTCAGCAGTTGTAACTGTATTGTCCATTTGCATGGGTGTCATGAAGTTCATTACTTCTGTCTTAAGAAGCATGAAGTTGGCTTTGGAGAAACTTTTTACCATGGTTTCCTTAATGGGGGGTGGGGACGGGATGTGGATATTAAGGGTGATTAACTTATGGTCAGATCAGACCAACGAGGAGCTGACTTCAGGTGTGGAACACCGGTCACTCATGTTGGTAATGAATAGGTCTAGGATATTGTTGCCCCTAGTGGGGGTGTGAAAAAGTTGATCCAGGTCATTGGAGTTTATGAATTCCAGAAAGTGTTGAGCTAAGGAGTTGGTACACGAGTAGTTTTCCCAGTTAATGGTGGGGTAGTTGAAGTCGCCCATTATTAGGGTGTTTGGTTGAACCCTAATATTTTTCAGTACATCAAGAAAAGAGGAGTGGGAATCCTGGGGCATGGTGTAGGATCTGTAGCAAGCTACAATTTGGATTACAGTTTTGCCCAGAGTTAGTTGCACTTGGATAACCTCGGATGCATTATGCTGAGCAACTAGCCTGGAGGTGTGGCTATCCTTAATGAATATGGACACACCTCCGCCTTTGGTGTTTCGGTCCAGGTTACATGGCCGAAAAGTGCGGTGTGAGTTATATACTGGTAGTGCAGGGGTGCTCCCTGGAGCCTTGAACCAGGTCTCAGTCACTGCACAGATATCAATGTTCTCCATTTTAAAGAGTGCCTCGAGTGAGTGCATTTTGAGATTTAGACTTCTAGCATTGAGTAGCACTACCCTCAGTTTTTGCTTGCCTGTTCCTGTTACGGTGGTGAATTTGTCATTTGAATCTTGCCTAAAAAAGGCACTATAAGGGCGGCAAGAGCCTTAGCCAGTATCCGGAATCCCAGGGGCAACAGCTGCAGGCCATCTCTGGCAAAGCATCGTGGTCTGTCAACCATGTTATCCCCAGCAGACAGATACTGGATCCCCTTAGAATGACACCAGAAGCTTAGTCAATTGTTGAAGTCAATCATTTTGTCCTTGTACTGCGGTATCATTCTGGGTGATGGCAGAATGCTACTCAGGGCTAGGGTCATACCAACCTGGGCTACAAGATCGGAGAGCTCTTCCATGTCTTTTTTCATGTAGTCAAAGGAGGTACATCTCAGGTCATTCACACCAACATGGACAATGACAGAGTCATATTTGCACTTGTTGTGGAGTGATCTGGATGCGTGGGTTATGTGGCGGATATGTGTTATACATATCTTATTTATCATCAGACATAGAAAATATATCAAAGTTAATATATGAACTTGGTTTCAGTGTTTGACACTTAATTCCAGACATCAGTTATAAAATAAAAATTTCCAGCAGAGATTCTAAATCACTGTTAAATAAAATGAAATGCCTCAACAGAGGAATTCCTGAAGCATCTCTTAAACAAACTTATTTCAAATATATATTGAGCAAAGTTAACCTTTTAATGGGAAGAATGAACTAAAAAAGAAATATAATTTGTGGGCCTGAGTATATAACAGCAGACAGGAGATACATACAAGTTTTGCAACGTACTAAGAAAACCATGTGGATATTCATGAAAGTGCAGGTAAGGAATCCAGAAGCAGTCAGGGTGGTAAGTGATGATGGTGTCCTAGCAGAGCTCATGCCTGGAAACTAAAGACCACCAAATTGGAGCCGTTTCCTGTGGAAAAAATGAAACTCGCTTGGAACAAAAAACTCTGCAATTCAAACAGAATACATGCTAAAACCCAAAATAAAAGTAAATTGAAGAAATTATCCATTAACCCAAGAGAATTAAGCCAACAGAGAGTGGCCTCCACTTTTATGTGAGGGCCTTTGTCTCCTTGCCCCTATTACTCACTTAATTCTATACTACACATCTACAGGGAAGTCAGCACCTCTAAATACGCTGCAGTTCAGTAACAGACTAGCTCAATTTCAGCAGTTAGATGGCTCCTCTGTTTGGTATAAAAGTGCTTTCCTGTACTGGACTTTCAATCATAGTTTTATGCCACAAATTTTGTTCAAAGTGGCTTTGGTTAAATGATATGCTCTGCCCAGGGAATGTCTATCTGAAGTTTATGATGTGTGAGGATTTTGACCCCATCATGAAGAGCTTCTCTTGTATACCTGGAGAGACTGAAGATGATGCAGATGGCACATCTAAATGGACTCTGTTCAAGACATCAGCTGTTGATGAGACAACAAGGAACTGTGGTCAAACGATGGCAGACACTTGTGATGGTGGTAACCTTATGACCCAGTAGTGGGTATCAATATGGGAGGAAGGTTTCTTGTTAAAGAAAGATGTATTCTATGCAATGTTAGCAGTGTGAGTCCCTGGATTTAACTGCAAAGTACAACCAGGAAGACAACAGCTGCGGCAGTCACCAAACTGATGGCGTTCTTGTAGAAGAAGGCTAGGAAAGCTGTGGGAAATAACTCCCAAAATTCCTCAAAAAGGTTCTGAAAACCATCTGGTAACTCAGAAAGGGGAAGCAGGATATAACCCAAGTTGTTTTCAGCAGTAATCAGGAAATGGTGACTACAACTGGAGACATTGTCAACAGGTAATACTGTTTTCTCTTGTAGACATGGCACCCTCTAAGGAAGCAATGCCACAAGCAGAAGGTAGAATGGTAATATATATGTGGGAGATGATGTGACTCCAGCAATTAAACAGTTCCAATGCAGCAAAACTCCAGGAGTGCATGAGAGCTGGTCTCAAATACTGAAAGTGCTAAAGTCTTGGGGTGTTATGGTTAACATAGCTTTTCATTGTTGAACTTAAGGTTGAGAAAGTCTATCTAGACTGCTTATTTTATCTATTTACATGTTGTTGACCAGGTTAGTCCCAGTAGGCTGGCATCCTCTTTTTAGGAGACACCCAATGTTGCATTCATACTAACTAGGGGAAATTTGGCCACAGTATTGAAGAACTTCCCCTTAATCTTTTTTAATATGTGTCATTCTGATCTTTTACATCCACTTCTGCTGCCACCAACTCAGGCAGACGGGGCCTTGGTTTAACATCTCATCTGAAGGACTACACACTCAGAAGTACAACTCCTCCATCACCCCGTGCTTAACTGCAGTATCAGTATTTTAATACAAATCCAAACACCTGGAGATCAGCCTTCTGATCTTCCAGTACCAAAGATCAGTGTGGTACCTGTTGAGACATGGACACTAGCAAGTTAGCAAGCTATGGAAGTGGTTTGCATTTTCAAAACAGAGAGGTAGGATAATCTGTTCTGTTTTAAAGGGATACTGCTCAGTCATCCTGGGAAATACCTGCAAGGGAGCTCAAAAGACTTGTTCCAAAAGTCCAGAATTTGATTCAGTAGGTGCAATGCAGATTCTGTCCTGGCCAACTAACTGTGAATTAGCTGTTTATCTTTGCAAGGATGTAGGTGAGATGAAGGGCATTTGCCACTGTTGTCTATGCATTTTTCATGCACTTGGGGAAAGCACATGACCATGCAACCCAAAACATTGTGTTGGAATTTCAACAGTTGTATATGATCAAAGGGCCAGTGCTGTGTGTCATTCAATCCCTGTTCTTGAGGATTGAGAATTTTGTCCACATTTCTAGTGTTAAATTGCACGGACTGGATATGGGCATAAGCCTTTGCCAAGGGAGTGGCTTGTCATCCCCCCTGTGTTGGTCATTTCATGGACATGATACCAAGACAGGTGAGATCCGCAGAGTATGCAGTTTGGAAATGTGAAGTTTGTCTCATTGTTGTTTACATGTGACGTTATTCTCTTTGCCTCAGGTGAATGTTATCTCCAGCAGGAAATGGCATAAATCCTGTTGATTGTGAAGCAGCTGCAAGAAAATCATTATCTCCAGTCAGAGAGCATGGCTCCCTCCCTACAAACAGTGGTTTTCTGCCTGTAGGTGAGAGGGAGTAACTACTTCAGGTGGAGGATTTTAATTATATTGGGATATTGTTCACAAGTGAGAGAAAAAAAAAGTTAGGAAATTGGGTAGTGATGGGAGTAGCAGTAACTATAGTACATACCTTGCATCAGAATGTGGTGAGGAAATAAAAAGTGAGTCACAGGAAGGCACATTCAAGTCACCTGTCAGTCTGTCCCCGCTATTATCTAAGTCATAACAAAAAGAATGAGACTGAATAACAAGCTGCAGAAATCAGATTCCTTCATCAGGTAGCTGGGCTCAATCTGTAATAGAGTGAGGAGCTCAAAAGTCCAGGAGTACAACAAACTGCTTCTCTGTTTCAAAAAGAGTCAGTTAAGATTGTTTAGGTACCTTAGGATGATGCCCAATGATACTCTCCACATAGGTTCATAGGTGACTGTCTTAAAGGGACATTTTAAACCTAGCCAATAACCCAAGGTCATAATCAAACTCATGTACTTTCTGTCTAAGAGGTAAAGACATTAACCATTATACCATAAGACAAAGCAGGCACAACTCACAGGGAAGAGGTTCTGAGGCAGACCAATGATATGGTGGATGATTTATATGTCTATCTTGCATTAGAAACACATTGGGATTCCAAAGGACAAGGTTCAGATTGATGGTGGAGAACAGTGTAGGCTAGTGTGCCCTCCTCAATTTGCTAACAGAAAAAAGCTTCACCAGGACAAGTAGTTTAGAAAACAGATAGATGAGTGGGATGAGGCCAAGAAGTTTTCACTGCAGATTAGAAACTGCCTTTCCTATAAAGATTTGGTTTCAGAGAAAGGGATGGGGAGTCCTAAATTAAATACCTGCTCTGGCAGAGCTTTTAGTCGAATCTAGAACAGAAGCTGCTGTTAAAAAGAGGATATTAATAAGGTATATAAAATATTGCATGATAACTATAATAATCAACCAGAGGAGGTTAGAAAAGATTGGGAAGAGAGATTGTAAAAGCAATTTACAGAGGAACACTGGGAGAACACATGCAACAAAGTCCAGAAGGTTTATAATTTTTGCTTGGAACTGTTTGCATAGCTATTTTTAAACCCCAAGTAGACTTCAAAAAAGTTTTACTCAGATAGTCAGCAAATGTTGGAGGTGTGATGGTGAAGAAAGAGGTGACTGGGAAATGTTTTGGGGGAATATAATGAGCTGATAGATTTTAAAAAAATTCCCTACAGAGTCCTCTGTCAGAAATATTGGAGGAGCAAATGGCTGTAACTAAGGAAATGATTCTTTTGAGTTGCAACATAGGATCTGAATTGCATAGACATAGTAAAACCTTATTAAGTTTAATTCTGCTGACTGCCAAAAAAGTAATTACTAGAAGATGGAAATCAAAATCTAAACCAACTGTATTTGAAGTATTTAATACCAAAAAAGAGATAAAACAACTGGAAGAGGAATCTTTAGAAAAAAGAACAAGCAAATTACATACAAATAAAAATTTGTGGGAACAATACATACAAAAAATATTCAGAAGGGGTGAGATTTAAGGGAAGGCAGAAACTGAGTGACTTATGTATTGTACTGCAAGGTAGTTGTCTTAAAGCTAGAAAAAAACATGTTATAAATAATGTGCGGAAATAGAAATAATGCTAATATGGTTTGCTTTATTTTCTATTAATGTGTATATGCCTATGTCTTAAGTGATATTTTAATAAAGATTTTTTACAAAAGAAAATGGATGGATAAATGGACAGAGATGGATGGATGGACAGAAAGTAAAAGCAGAAAAAATAGTTTGAAAGCATACATATTGAGGAGTATAGGGAATAATGACAAGCTTATTTGCTTTATTCTGGATTTTGGTGACCAGACAATCCTAATGGAACACCAAAGTTAATTTTACAGAAAATATACATATATATATATATATATATATATATATATATATATATATATATGGTTTTATTGTGTATGATCAAACTACTTTAATGTCAAATTAAAAACACTGACAAAAAAGTTGGACCATACACAATACCAAAAATGAACAAATATCAAATGATATAATATCAAGAAAGGAAACCTATTTCCTCTCCCGATATTAACACTAACACCTCCCATAAAACTAGCCTCAAATTTGTCTGGATAGCAGCAGTGTTACAGTGAGGTTTTTATGAAGGTAAGGTATAGGGTTAGGGGTGAGGAAAGGGTCAGCATTAGTACTAGGGCTAGCACCCATTAATAAAGAAGACACCACCTTAATAGTGGGTGTTAACCCTAACCTAACACTGCCCCATCCCTCAACACTAACCCTATACCTTACATTCATAAAAACCTTACTGTAATAGTGCCACTACACAAGACACACTCAGAAACACAAACATTCACAAACAGCACTATATCTATCCCATAACCTAACCCTGACCCTAACTCTAAAATACCCAAACTCACACAGACATGCAACAACTACCCTTCCCTCATCCCTGACACTAACCCTAAGTTTTACCTCTCAACCTCTTAGAGCAAAAAATCTGGACAAAGCCTAAAATGATGGGGGGACAAATAGGGACAGATTTTAAATATTGCTCTTACAAACTTAGAAAGTTGATAGAATAATAGGTTTTGCATTAGCATGAATTTACAGAAGGATTTAGAGTCTTAAACTCACTTGTTTATCATTATTTAATGACTTCAATCCTCAGCTATTTGCCAGAAAAGTAAAGATTTAAGGAGGAACACAGCAAAAATATGAGGTAAAAATCTGGACATTCTACAAAAATCTGTACAGTTGAGAGGTACCCAACCCCACATACCTGTCTCTACATTACATACCATTGACATTTCCACAGCTCGGCTATCGATATAATGAACATTAAACAACAACCCCTGTGTTTATTGAAGAAATTGCATTCCATAAAATGCAGGGGAACCATAAAGATATATATATATATATATATATATATATATATATATATAGATAGATAGATAGATAGATAGATATATACATATATAGATATATAGAGAGAGAGATTGATTGGAAAAAGTGGTGTGGATATGAGGCAGCATGCTAAAGGTATGAGTCCTGTTGATGAATAAAGTTAAGGAATAGACTTTCCTTTGTTGGTGTCAGCAAAAGAAGTCCATGCAGTTATACTTACCATACAAAAGCAAAAAAGTTTCTCAACCATTTTAAAAATCTTTGTTTAGTGGCTTGCCGGCCTTATTCTCCTTTCAGTAATGAGAGCAAATGTGGATCAACTTGTCTAATTCTGCAGTATATACTATGTAAGCTTTTTTACGAACATCATATTTGTGATGAACTCTCTTCTCTTCTCTTCTCTTAAAAAAACACTGGTAGTTAAATATCTTGTCCATTGAAAAAGTAATAATATATCTGGAATAGACAAATGCTGTACTTTCAAATAAGTGATTCATTATGAAATATTATATAGGGTTGTTTGCACATCAAAGCCTGACGTTTAAAAATCCTCATAGTTAAAGTAAAAGTCACAAAGGTTTTCTGAGAAATACATTTTAAGTTCACAGAATGTGTGGGTTTAAAAAGATATAATGACAGTTTTTTTTTTTGGCATAAAATTCAAATTCCATTCAGGGAAAATATATAGCTTGTAGATCTGATATACAGGATATTCTAAGTAACAGATTAACTGCAACAGAAGAAGATGCAGCTAGATGAATAAGTAAACAAACTTAACCAGTGTCAAACAAATTGTAATAAAATATATAGATCCATATTAGTCAGGGGTGTCAGTCAAAAACAAACTCATCAAACATAATATACTCAAGTACAAATACCCAAAAATAGAAAAGTCAAACATTTCATATAAACACAAATTAAATGAAAACACACAACATCGTAGACAAATACTGGCAGTATTTATTAAGGGAAAAAACATC
The DNA here is from genome assembly GCF_019279795.1 of Protopterus annectens. NCBI lineage: Eukaryota > Metazoa > Chordata > Ceratodontiformes > Protopteridae > Protopterus > Protopterus annectens. The sequence goes on from NC_056736.1 coordinate 540,559,750, forward strand.
CATGTTCAACATATTGGGATACAGTGCCTAATACAGAACTTGACCCTAATTCTAGCTTCATCTGTAAATTTTCACA
>NC_056736.1:540560325-540572825 GCF_019279795.1 Protopterus annectens
GTCAAACTGCAAAAACAAGCCACGCTGGTGGACCCCTGGTATTAATAGTTTGTACAACAAAGGAAAGAAAATCCTGTTCAGAAGTAAGAGGGAATGTGCAAAACAGAGCAATCATTAGTCTAAACAAACAAATCAAGGCACTAGTCAAGCTTCTGAAAGCAGTCTTTCAGGTAAAATTGCCTCCAAAGCTAATGATAACCATAAAGCATTTTGGAGTTATGTCCACAATCTTAAGGGCAGCACACAACAATGTGCACAATTAGTTGTAGATTGCATCACCTATACCCAGCCAGAAGATATAGCAAATCTGCTGGTCAACAAAGTCATCTCAAATTTCACCTCCCCATCACCCCCAGTTCTCCCCCAAAAAATAGCCTCCATCACCCCACCACCAATTATCACAAAATAACATGTTGCCATTGTACTTTCTAAAGCTAAGCACCATAGCCTAAAACTAATGTGAAAAATGCATTATCATACTCTTTAGGAAGTCAAATACCCCTACAGATTACAACATCAATAGCACACCACTAAGAGTAGACTCAGAAGTGTGAGATCTAGGTAGACAGATAGATAGTAGCCAGAAATTTGACCACCATGAGTATACAGTGAAGTCCTTCATATGTGGTGCAACTTATGAGTAAAGATATGGTATCCAGATCCAAGAAAATTGTTAGAGATTATGAATATAAGGTTGAAATTAATTATGTTGTAAATATGCTGAAATATAAAGCATAGAATAAAAAGTTTGCTTGAATATATGTATAGAGTTTAGCAATGTAAAATGGGCATTCATACTAAATGTATAACAGACAGGCTTCTCTTCACAACATCAGAAAATGCCTAACAAAGCAATATTGGAAAGCAAGTATTATATGATTTTCTCATTTTTGCAGAACAGTTTACAAATACCCATTAACAGACAGGAACAGCAGCAGAACAGCTTGTACAGATGTTTCCTTTCAGATTTCTGTTAATGACATCCTCACATCAGAAAAAGTGCTTACAAGTAAGTCACAAAAGGACAATAGAAAAGTCTACCAAGAGGAAAAAACAAAATCTATGTGCATGACTAGAACTGTATATAACTGTATTAATTCAGATATGTTAGAGGTATTTTGGTAGAAACTCACTTGTTTCGAGGTATTGTATGGAGAAAGGCAAGTCATCATTCTATACTGTTTGTGAAGGAAAACTTTGTAAATATATGCTACAATCTGACAGATGTAGTAAGTGTGATTTGTTTATAAAAAGCTATTTATTGGTTACTGTTCTTAAACTCAGATGCTGCATCAGTGTATATTCTGCAAGTTTCTATGGTTAACAGACTGTGATAACTAGACTTTGATTTCAGCAGTAAACAGCCAGCAAGACTGTGTGTCTTAAGAAGACTTTGGATTTAGCACAGCAAAGAAGCAGAGTGCAAATTAAATTAAATTTTTCAGAAATTATAGTCCCACTGTCACCCCTTATTAGACCAATAATTGAGTACAATACACAATTTGGAATGTACTTCACTAGGCACTTACAGCAGCTGGAGTGACCTCAGAGGTTTCTCACAAAGAAAATACAGTGTGTAAACAACATGTCCTATGAGGATAGACTAAAATTCATATTCCATTACTCTGTCTCCTACTGACTATTAAGGGGTGACCTGTGCCTGACCTACAAGGCACTCACAAATCTAGCCCTGATAGAGCTGCTACACATCTGCAAGTCAAAGAGCATGAGAGTCACTCAATCTAGGGATCTAAACTTAGTCAGCAGCTTAAACAAATTTGGATAAATGGATGTGGAATTGCAAATTCACACCTGGGGTAGCATATATGTCTCTTATGGACAGTCTGTAAGATAATCAAGGCATATGTACAAACCCATGCCATCCTGTTGCCTGTGGCACCATGTATTGGGTAAAACTGATTTATACTGGCTAGGCTTATATGAGATTTTAAGCCATTAGCCTAGTAATCTAGTATGAAGCCACGAACCTATATATATATATATATATATATATATATATATATATATATATATATATATATATATATATATATATGAGTCTACTTTCGTTCATCGAGAGTACACCTCTTCGAATCTCAAAAAGCCGAACTTACTTAAGCCAAAGTGAAGTTTAACTAAAATGCAATTTTGTGAAATGCAACTAAGCGAATACCTGTTGGCCATTCTGGGATCTTGTGGAAGTAAGATGCAGTGTTTTGCACATCTTTTTTAAAGGCTTAATGGGAGTGTAAGGTTTAGAGCAGTTGGGGTTTTTTGATATAGGCTGCGGTACAGTGATGATAAAGAAATGTACCCTTTTCTCCACTCTAGTGTCATCTTGGAGATAGTATATACAGTATAACTAGTGGGGGTGTGGATGACACAGTGGGGCTTGCTCCCCTACAAAACTTTGTTTTTCTTTTTTTTTTTAATTTCGTTTATTTGTTTTTGGCAAAAGTGTGTCTTCGTTAAACTGCACTTTCACTTAAGTGAGTTCAGCTTTTTGATATTCGAAGAGGTATACTTTTGGTGAATGAAAGTAGACCTATATATATATATATATATATATATATATATATATATATATATCTATATATATATATATATATATATATATATATATATATATATATATATAATTTTATTTTATTTTATGTTTGATTACCGGCTTGGTCTGACTGGGCAATCAGGTGCCCGTTTTCAGCAGAGACCTGAGGAGAAAAGCTCCACATACATGACAATCATAAAAAATACAAAAGCTCCACATATATGATAAAAATACAAAAGTCAGAGATGAGTACAAACTAATAGAGCAAACAAAAGTATACCATAGCATAGTATGATAAATCCAAAAGTCAGTGGCAACAACCATGATGCCACAAGTACCAAAAATAAAATTTATTGAGCGCTTCCATCTCCAAATACAAGACTTCTTCAGAATACGTTTAAAGCCAAGGACATACATATAAATACACACTCCTGCCTAAGCATTGGTCGTAGTTACAAAAACCACATTTCCTTCCATAATTAACATCCTAGTAGTAACTTTGACCCTTGAAAGCATAAAATTCATATACAAAAAACGTGTATAAAAACTTAATAAACAAAAATAAATGAACAACCGATACACATATATAATTCAATAATGACAGTTGACCCCTTGTCATAAGTTGAATAAAGTTAAAGTAAATGCAATACACAGATTTAAGTTTTAGTAAGGGACATAAAGAGATTCTATCATTCAGGCCAGGGTGAACACTAGCATTCGTCCTGACCTGCCATTTCATTTCCAACAATTCCAAATAATCATCAAGGGGACACTCTGGCTGCCCCAGTTCAACATTATCTATGACTCAAAATTTGAAAAAATGGGTAGGGTAGTCTTTGATATGCCGAAAAAGGGCATTCTTCACATTCTTATTAGTTATATCATACATGTGCTGATAGACTCTCTGTTTAATAGCCCTTTTGGTTTTACCTACGTAAAACCCATCACAGGACTGACACACAGCCATATACACCACCCATTTAAATTTACAAATATATTTTTTCCTGGGTTTGATCACCCCGAAGTTTTTAATTTTAATCTGTTCTACATCTATCATAAATTTACACTGAAGGCCACAACCAATGATTAGGCAGGAGTGTGTATTTATACATACGTCCTTGGTTTTAAACTTATTCTGAAGAAGTCTTGTATTTGGAGACGAAAGCGCTCAATAAATTTTATTTCTGGTACTTGTGGCATTGTGGTTGTTGCCTCTGACTTTTGTATTTATTAGTTTGTTGTGCCTGTTTTTACATAGCATAGTATAATGAGAAGTTACAGAAGTGTACAATATATAGAGTGTACAGTAGTAAAACAGAAAATATAATGTATTTGAGTAAGAAAGTGCAGTAATAGTATATACAGTTATATACATACATTTAAAAATACAAGTCGTTATGGTAGTTTTTTTTTCTGTGCACTTGACCTTTGAGTAGTGCCAGAGGAAGATTTTTCTGAATGGTGGTAGTAGGGCTGGCCATGGTCAGTACAGGCACACTGCCAGATGAGATTGTGTTGGGCTTTTAATTGGGTTTTAAAGATGGGACTGCTGTTTTGCAATCTGATATCTGGTGGAAGAAAATTCCAGATTTTAGCAACTGTGTAGGAATAGAGGGATTCACCAGCACTATGTCTACACTTAGTTACTTCAAGAAGGGCTTTGTTTGTGGATCTTAGTTGGCGAGCAGAATTGTGAAGGTTAAGTAAGCCTGAGAGATCAGGAATCTTATTTGGGTGGTACAGCAAGTAATGAGCCATAGTGAGCTGGTTATAGTTTAGCAAGTTGGCGAGTTCTAGTCAACCTAAATGTTTTAGTGAGTGACAGTGGTGGGAGCGGAAATTAGAGTTGGTTGCAAATCTAGCTATTTTATTATAGCAAATGGGCAATTTGTGTAGGTCTGTCTTGTTTACATAAAGCAATGTAGAGAGACTGTGAGTTCTGGATATAGTAATTTTGGTGTTTTTGGTTAGATTTAGTTAGTTTTTGAACCAGTATAGGGTTCCAAGTTTTTTTATGCGCTTTATATATGGTTTGTGCTATATGTTTGTCAAACTTTAGGTTTTGGTCAAGTATTACACCAAGAAGTGTAGCTTGTGATAGTGGGGAGATCTGTGCATTATTGGCAGAATTAATAGGGAAAAGAGCAGAAGAGTCAATAGTTTTGGTAGGGGGAAAAACACAAGTTGAGTCTTTCTGGGGTTAAGTATTAGTTGTGAGTTTTCTAACCAGTTTTCAATATTGTGAAGGCCTCTTGGGTTTTAGTCTGGAGTGCTTGGAGTGTGGAGGCTGAGCAGATCCGTGTAGTATCATCTGCATATTGGACTATTGTATCTTGCTGGGTGGCGGTGTGGAGGATGTTTGTAAAGATATTAAATGGTAAGGGTCCCAGTATGGATCCTGGTGGTACACCTACTGTTACTGGGAGAATGGGGGAGAAGGAATTATGCCATTTAACTGCTTGTTGGCTGTTGAATAGGTAGTCTTGAAACCAGTGCAAAGAGGGGTTGTTTGGGTTGAGTTTGGCTAAGATAGTAAGTAGTTTGCTCTGGGATACTGTATCAAATGCTTTGGACAGATCAAGGAAGGTGGCAGACACAAGGTTTCCTTGGTTCCTATATTGATTTACAGTGTTGGTAAAGGATATGAATGCTGTGGTGGTGCTATGGAATGTCTGAAAGCTGTGTTGGGTGTTGGTGAGGAGACTATTTGTAAGTAAATGTATTATCAACTGAGAATGGATACATTTTTCAAGGATTTTTCATAGGGGGATAAGATTCCTATGGGGCGGTAGTTGATAAGTTTGGTTGAGGGACCACCTTTGTGTAAGGGTATTATGTAGGATGTTTTCCAAAGGGCTGGAATTGTATTCTCATTGATAGACTGGTTGATAAGTATCAAGATGGGATAAGATATAGCACTAGCGGCAGTTTTGAGATTCTCTGCAGGGAGTTTGTCGATTGCCAAAGTGGTGGGTTTTAGTTTAGTGAGGTGCTTGCATATTGTGTTGGTAGGAACTGGTTTGAGAGTGAATGGAGGGTATGAATATGGGTTGCTGATTGGTTGCAGTAGAGTGCAAGGCTGGCTGTTGCTGCAGGAGAGTGCAAGGCTGGCTGTTGCTAGTTAGGTTAAGGACAGAAGAAGTGAAGTAGTTGTTAAATTGTGTAGTTATCTCTATATTATCTCCTCTGACATTGGGGGGAGGTGGGTTTGCCTGGTTGTAATACTTGGTTGACAGCTGCCCAGAATTTTTGGGGGTTAGTGGTATGTTTTACTTGTAGCTCTGTGTAGTGATTTTTCTTATCTTGCCTTATCCGTTTTTTTGCTTTACTACGTAGTTCAAAGAAAATCTGCTTGTTGTGATCGATCTTATTGTGATACCAGGTATCCCAAGCTTTATCCCTAAGTTTGAGAAGGGTTCTTGTGTTTTTAGAGAGCCATGGGGCTGGGTTGTTTTTTAGTCGAATTGTCCGTAAGGGGGCCATCTGATTTAATATGTTTAAAAAGGTTGAATTGAAGTACTCCACTGCCTGTATATATATGGACATATAAATGAAACAGGGAACGCTCACAAGAGAACAAAAAGTCAATGTAAAAAGATCAAATTGGAAAACAGAGAAAAAAAATCTAAATATTATTTTATGCAGGAGGCAACCCCCCTGCACCTCCAGACACAGTGCTAATTATGTTTATCAACTCAGAGATCAAACAACAGCAGGGAAAGGGCAATTTCTCAGTTTCTGCTGTACCTCAGTTTAACACACAGCAGCCAGCATTAGCAGAATTCAGTTTCTTAAGCCATCAATGCAAGGAAAAATTAATATTCAATATTTCTGATGCTTGCTGTTATGAATTACAACTATATATGGGATGGAAGATTGAAACAGTGGGAATCCATTCTCCATATGTAGAATGGCTGGGGGTATTTATGTGCTAGAGTCTAACAGGTCCTGTTGCTCCTTCATGTTGTAATATGAAGCAGAATCAGTGAGCACATGGTCTCACATGCATTCCTTGGTATGACACATGGTCTCACATGCATTCCTTGCTATGACACATGGCTTCTCATGCATTCCTTGCTATGATACACAGCCTCATATGCATTCCTTGCTATGACATACAGTCTCACATGCATTCCTTGCTATGACACAAGGTTTAACATGCATTCCATGCTATGACATACGATCCATCATGCATTCCTTGCTATGACACACAGTCTCACATGATTCCTTGCTATGACACATGGTCTCACACATGCATTTCTTGCTATGACACATGGTCTCACATACATTCCTGTCTATGACATATGGTCTCACATGCATTCCTTGCTAGAACACATGGCCTCACATGCATTCCTTGCTATGAAACACAGTCTCACATGTATTCCTTGCTATGATACATGGTCTCACATGCACACATGCATTCCTTGCCATGATGCAAATTGACTGAACACACAGTCTCACATGCAAGCAATGTAAAGTTGTAGATTCACTGAGCACACAGCTTCAAATGTATGCATAGTTTGAAGTAAATAATATGATCTCAGTCTCCCGTGCATGCAGTGCTACTAAGTGAGTTAATTGACCACACAGCCTCACATGCAAACAATGATATGAAATAGATTCAGTGAGCACACAAAGTCACATGCATGCAGCATTTTGAAACAGATTCCTTGAGCTCACTATCTAACATGCATGCATGCATTGTTACTAAATGGGCTAGTTGTGCAAACTTCCTTGCATGCATGCAGAGTTATTAAGTAGATTCAGTGAGTACACAGCCTTTTATGCATGTGTGTGTAGATTCTTTAAGAACATAGTCTCTTATGCATAACATGTTAAGCAAATTGACTGAGCTCACAGCTTCACATGCATATAGTGCTTTGAAGTAAATAACATGATCTCATAGTTGCCCGTGCATTCCTTGTTACTGAGTAGATTCATTAAGCACACAACCTCACATAAATGCAGCAGCATTTTGAAACAAATTCTTTGAGATCACAGTCTTGAATGCATGCATTCTTACTAAGTGAATTCATTCAGCACACTGCCTCACGTGCATGCAGAGTTAGTAAGTAGATTCAGTGAGCACACATCCTTTTATGGCTTGCTATGAAGCAGATTCTTTGAACACACAGTCTCATGTACACAATATCATAAAACCAATTTATTGAGCAGAGTCACAAGTGAGTTGTTATGGAGTGACTTGAGTGAGCATTCAGTCTCATGTGAGTTGTTATGAAGTGACTTCAGTTAGCAGACAGTCTCATGTGAGTTGTTATGAAGTGACTTCAGTTAGCAGACAGTCTCATGTGAGTTGTTATGAAGTGACTTCAGTGAGCAGGCAGTCTCATGAGTTGTTATGAAGTGACTTCAGTGAGCACTCAGTCTCATTTAAGTTGTTATGAAGTTACTTCAGTTAGTCTCACGTGAGTTATGAAGTGACTTCAGTGAGCAGACAGTCTCATGTGAGTTGTTATGAAGTGACTTCAGTGAGCAGACAGTCTCATGTGAGTTGTTATGAAGTGACTTCAGTGAGAAGACAGTCTCGTTAGTTGTTATGAAGTGACTTCAGTTAGACAGTCTCGTGAGTTGTTATAAAGTGACTTCAGTGAGCAGACAGTCTCATGTGAGTTATTATGAAGTGACTTCAGTGAGCAGGCAGTCTCGTGAGTTGTTATGAAGTGACTTCAGTGAGCAGACAGTCTCACATGAGTTGTTATGAAGTGACTTCAGTTAGCAGACAGTCTCATGTGAGTTGTTATGAAGTGACTTTAGTGAGCAGACAGTCTTATGTAAGTTATGAAGTCACTTCAGTGAGCAGTCTCATGTGAGTTGTTATGAAGTGACTTCAGTTAGCAGACAGTCTCATGTAAGTTGTTATGAAGTGACTTAATTGAGCACTCAGTCTCATGTGAGTTGTTATGAAGTCACTTCAGTGAGCACTCAGTCTCATATACATAACGTTTAGCTTGATGACTGAAGTGATGCATAGAGATTCTGCTGTAGGATACAGTGCCTCTAGGCCTATTTTGCAGGTTAGCCCTGAAACAGGAGTAATTTATGACCTTCTGCCAAGATAAAGAGACTGCAATTTATTGTTGTTATTCTTATTTATTTCTTTATTTATTAGCATTTGTTTACTGTGATAGTCTAACTGAGTCAGCAAAGTAACCCCTTTTCAGCAGAGGTGAGGTGAGAAAAGCTCCACATGACAATATGGAAAATAAGAAAAAGTACACAATAAACAACACTGCGTGATGTCTTATATTCCTATAGCAAATGCTTATGCAACTATTACAGGGATGGTTTCCATTTTCCTATTGCAGTGTTTTCACTAAGACCTGCAAGGCTGCAATACTAAGGTTTTTACATCAGTGAGCACGTCACCTACTTACCAGATTAGGTGTTTTAAGAGTTGTAGCACAGAGCAGTTGATTTAGATGGCACTGTGTTCCTGCAGTGGCTTTTATGTTGGCCAAAGCTTACAGCCATGGAAACACAGGTTGCCCATATGTCTCAGTGACATTAACTGTCAATGCCCACATATTTATATAAAGTGGTTTATTCTTTTATTGGTAAATGTGCATTTATTGGGAGCAGTACAAATAGTGCTCAGAAGCATCTTATTCTAAAGAAAAAATAAAAAAAATGTATCTTAAATTGGGGTAAAACCAGAGTTAAATTAAGACTTATAAACATGTCTTTGTTATGCATTACTTTTGTCCTTATTTACCATAAATATTTTTTATGCAAAATCATTATGTGAATCTTTTGTTATAATAGTCTATCCTAACAGCTGCCCTTTGTTTCATTTCTTTAAAAATGGTTTTGTTCTGTCATGTGAATTTTTCATTTGATATTGTATAACTTATGTATACAAGCAACTTCATTACTGTGAATATTGCATTGAAAAAAGCTCTTCCAAGTGAAACCATGGTCTGGTTACAGCTAATAAAGGACTGCTTGAAGCATTTACAAAGTGCTGGAGGGTATTATTTTTATCAGCAAACATTGAAAAAATAGTCAAAACAAAAAACATTGATCTCAAAAGATCGAAACTAAAAAATATATATTTTGTGCAGGTGAGCAAGTTGCCCTGTATCCTCCATACCCCCTACAACTTATATATGCCAACTCTGTGATCATATAACAGTGGGGAAAGGGCAAATTCGCACTCATTTTCAATAGTTTTCAGAGTACTAAGTGCATACGTTTACACAAACAATTGTTTTATGTGCATATGTGTCATTCACATCAAATGAAATATAAAGTACTCTTCAAACTATATTGATTCTCAGTGTGACACATAGCTGCATATCGGCTACTCAGTATCCTTAAAGGAATATACCTATCAATGCTGGGTACAAGTCAGTTACATGACTGATCATATAAAATATTTCCTCCCAAAAGTAATGCATTTCATGTGGTATCATTCAGTAACACAGACAGACTGGTCACTCTTTACCATCCCCTATATAAAAGTTTGATAGTGTACAACTGTCATGTTTCACTTATTGGGTAAAATACACGTTTGACAGAGTACATCTGTGATGTTTCACTTATCAGGTGAAGTATGTGGCCTCCTTCACAGTGTTCTACTTACATTTTGCTTTTGTGCAGAAAATTAGCCTGAAAACTCTATCTTCCTGACACAACAGTCAGTACTTATTGTCATTCACAAAGTGCATGCATAAGGAATATAGCACAAAACATATATCTATTTCTTTATTTTTATATTTTTGTTATCTGGGAACACCAAGCTGAAAAGCTCCAATATCAGTGGAGTTCCAGAGAGAAATATGCATTACAAAAACTAACAAATGATAGTAAACACTTACAAAATTGTAAATAAAAATAAGAAATTATAGAGAAAAATCAAAGTTTAATAACTGCGGTGGTGGTGCTGCGGTAGCGTTGTCGCCTCACAGTAAGACGTTGTCCTGTTCTATTCTCAGTTAGAGCGTCTTCTGTGTGGAGACATGCGTGAATGGGCGTACCTTCGTTGAAGGTTCTGCATTAGGGCTGGCAACTTGGCACATAAAAATCTACTGCCGGCTATGGCGACCCCTAACCTAAAAGCCAAAAGACACAACAACAGAAAAATCAAAGTTTAACACAGCATTATGCCTTTAAAAATCATGAATATTTCAGCCAAGTAGTAGAATATGTCTGTTAGACAAAAACTCAAATATAGCATAAATGTATGTTATGCATAACTGCTTGTTAAGCTCAACAGAATATAATATAAAAAAATAATACTATATATAAATATACACACACACACACACACACACACACACACAAAACTGCTTGTTAAGCTCAACAGAATATAATATAAAAAATAATACTATATATAAATACACACACACACACACACACACACACACACACACACACACACACACACACACACACACACATACACACACACATATATAATATTGGTTCACTGTATGATGTACACAAACGTCTCCGTCCTACATAAAAAAATGACAACATCCTTGCTGGGTATACCTAGATTGTTAAGACTAATGGCATAATAGATTTGTACCCAAAACCTTGTGTTCAAGTTGTTACACACAGTAACACATCCATACTTCCCTCCCCTACCAAATATTAATCTTTTTTTCTTTGTGCATTTGTGATGTTTGACTTTTGAGTGAAGTGTATACTAAATTAGTGGGGCACACAGAGTAAACCTAAACAGTCCCCCAAGCATAATTTCAATGTATTACGCATATTAACAAAAATTTGCTACATTGTTGTATTACATTACAGACTTATTTATTTTTGTCTTTATGTTGTATGATAAAACAGGATTCCAATTCTCCATTCTTCCTCTTAATCACACTTTTATATGGAGAGATTCACCACCTGATTCAATATCTTTACCAGCTCTAAATTACAGCACATATTTGTGTTGAAATCATGTGTTTACGTGGATCAGCTGGTTTGTGCGATTACGATCTTCTCTTCCTGTTCTTTTCAGTTTTGGTTATGTGGTCATTCAATAGATTGAAACAGATATATGTTCATAAGTTCATAGGTAGGTACTAGGCTATTGGCCTATATAAGCCTAGTCAAAAAGGTACCCTGGCTTTCACCACCCAAGAAAATTATTTTCCTGTGTACCTGTCGAGCAGAGCCACAGAAGTGATCCCCAAGGTGAATTTCCTATTTCCCATCCAATCATCAAGATTTTTCTTGAAGAGTGCTAATGAGGAGCTTTGTTTGATATAGATAGGTAGTTTGTTCCAGAGTATGGGAAGTCTCTGGGACAGCAATCTATCCCTCCAGCATGTTCTGTTTATTGTGGTGACAGGGTTTAGGTCCCTAGAGCATGTAGCTCAGAGGGATTGGGATTTCTTTAAGTGGAGCATGCCCAACAGCTCTGGGTTTGACCTAGCTTTGTATGTTAGGCAGAGATCGCCTCTGAGTAGGCGATATGCAATGGAGTAAAGCTGGAGTTTTTTGAGACGGTCTGCATAGGGCATCTGTTTGAGGCCGGTAATCTTCTTTGTGAGGTACTTCTGCTGCTTTTCCAGTTGTTGTAGATGTCTTGTGAGGTACATACTAAAAGGGGCATTGCACTCCATAATGGGTATAAAGATTGATGAGTACTGGGGAACAATGACCTCTTTTTTCCTTGATGAGAAACCTTTTGTGATGAGGTGCGCCACGTAGAAGGATTTCCTGACTACTGTGGTGATGTGATTATCAAAGGAGAGCTGTCCTCCTGTGTCCCAAGGTCTCTTATCATACTTTCAGTGTTACGTAGACTATCACCTATGTGATAGTTCATGGGTACAGAGTTTTTACCAAAGGGGATGACAATGCACTTTTTGGCATTGAGGTTGAGGCCATGGTTTTGACACCAGGCATCTAACTCAGTGAGGCCCTTTTATAGGATGTCCAAATCTTTAGGAGTTTTGATTATGGTTCCTAGTTTGCA
>NC_056736.1:540575325-540659680 GCF_019279795.1 Protopterus annectens
ACATGCCAGACAGGTGTTCAAACTGCTTTTGTGCTTAAAGTCATAATACTTGAAATTTTAATTGTATAAAATAGCCGTGGCAGATTTCAGAAACTATTTAAGTAAACAATCTTCTTCTTCTTCTTTCGGCTTTTCCCGGTTATGGGTCGCCAGAGCGGATCACCTGTCTGCTCATGATTGGCAGTGGAGTTTTACAGTGTCGAGTTGCCAGCCAGGCACCCAACTTTCCACAGATGGCACACACACACAAATGCACTCACACCTAGGGCCAATTTAAAGTGTCCAATCCACCTACAGCATGTCTTTAGGGATGTGGGAGGAAACCGGAGCACCCGGAGGAAACCCACACGACCACAGGGAGAACATGCAGACTCCGCACTGAAGGCACCCCAGCCAAGGATCGAACTGGAGAACCTCTTGCTGTGAGGTGGCAACGCTAACCGCTGCACCACCGTGGCCACCCTATTTAGGTAAACAATAATGAAGAAAATTAATGTAATTCAGACTTTAATAAAGTGAAAAGTTTTTATTGTTTATTGAATATGAGTACATGTAAAGTAAAGTTTTGATGAGTAGTACTTGACAAACTAAATTACGTCTTATGGCACAAGAGGTACACTTGAGTTTGGAAACAGATATATGATTGATTAATATGTTTTCATGATGAATAATGTTTGCAGGTACAGTTAATGGGATTTATATTTACTGCAGGTGTTGTACACAAAGAAATGATTATAGGAATCACAGCACACATTGGATATTGAATTCAATACCCAAGTAGTCTGCCAGCAGTGCAAGTGTAAGCCAAAAAACAGCATGGATGAGCAAATGCAGCCCATGAAATGTTGGAGAAGACCAGTGTAGGAGAGAAAAAAACCTTTGACCATACATGTGAAAGACAAACATCCAAGATAGTACCTAACAGCAGTGCTATAGCAAAGCAACAAACCGGCTGCTCATTACTCAAGTAGATGTACACAACCCAAACAGATATGTAATGGAGTGCATATGTCACAGACATATGTCATATCAGAGGCAACACACAAGTGTAGACATATATGTGAGACCTTTATTGGCCTAACAGGAACCTATTCGAAAGAACTGTCACAATGACATAAAATAATAAACATCATTAAATCTATGATTAATGCTATATAAGGATGTCAGGCTGTGCACATGCAGTATGACAAATTACTCTGGGTAATATGCAATACACAAGTATAACAGGAACAAAGATGTAATGCAAGCAATAGCCAGCAATTTGTGTGCATATGTCCTGCATCTGTATGTTAGTCTTCTAATTGTACAACTATATGATAATGGATGATAACGTAAAGGAAGGTTAACATATACCATGCATATGTGCAAGATATATGTCAAACCTATAAAAGGGGAAGGGAGGTGGACAACATAGACCAGAATCAAGAAGGACATGCCAACAAAGCTAAGCAGGTGAATGATAAAGCAGGACAACACTATGGAAGGGGACACATTGTAAATGCATGTGTACACCACAAAGAGTTGTGATGAAGTCAACTCAGACTACATAGAAGCAAATGGCAAATATATGTCACATGGGAAGACAGCATTGGTGATGGCACTAAACATGGCAGTGTACAAATCATACACACACACACACACACACACACACACACACACACACACACACACACACACACACACACACACATATACACACACACACACACACACACACACACTAATGTGCAATCATCTAACAGCAAGAGGCATAGGTACACAAGCTAAGAATCAGTATCACCTACTGATATATACTGTCATGCCAAAGTACAACAGCATTTGGAATATGTGTGTATCACTGACCATGGGTATGACTGAGCAAAGGACAGTCCTGTAAACAACATTACAGCACATTAACATTACGACATCAGTGACTCACAGTTACAAGGTACAATGGGTTTTCTGCATTGATTGGAATATGTGCAGAGACATGTACAGACATCAGTGCATATGTACGCCATTTGCCAAATTATGGGATGTATGTAAATAAACAAGGCATGTGAAAATGTAACGTAAGCCAAAAAAAGGCATACTTGAATGGTGCAATATAAATAAGCAATTTCATGATGTACATATGAATAGCACAGTGGCAGTCTATGCATTATGTAAAGGAGGACTGCCCATAAATAGCAGCCACACTTAGATGATATAACATGGCACCATCATTGCCAATACATGACGCATGCAAAGCCAGTATGCCAGTGTGATAGCAGAATACAACAGTGTCATACAAAGCACAGGGGCAAGGACATGTCCTGTTGTTGAGTCGACATGACACAGCAACCCACGAAACATACCCATACCACTGTGTTATTTGTGAAGTGTGGCAAAATGTTGTATGTGAGTTGTTGTTAATCCCATTCATGTATACAGTGGAACTCATGTGTCAGTAACAGCATGTTAACTGCAAAATTCATAACTGTGACATACAGGGCCACAGTGTATTGGCCATAGCAACAATATGCTGCACTGCATGAATAGGAGTGCACACATGCGCACACATGTAGGGAGTACCACACCTGCCACATGAAGCAATGTATGCATCAAGTGCAGCAAATCCATGGACTTCAGTATGATTACTGCATTTCTAATGTGGAAATGTGTGTCATGCACCAGGTGGAACCTAATGCCAAATGTCACATGACATCTGCATTGTATGGATGAACATGTGTCACATAAGTATGGCAGCAATATGCTATATATGCACAAGTGTGCCTATATAGTATAGTTGCCTATACAGCAAACACCATGGTGGCAGAAGTATACGTGTGAATCAAACAGACAATACTTACAGTCCTAAGGGGCTGCCCTGACAGGGCTGGACATTACGAATGATCTTGAAGACTATTTCCCTGAATGAGTCCAGCAAGGTCAGTGGCATAGCCTAGAAAAAATTCCCCATCAGGTCCCTCATCGGTATCAGAAATACATCAGTCATCACCTCCCAGATCTGGTCCTGAAAATCATTTGCTGGCACGTGCTCATCTCCAGCAAGTGATAGGAGAGCATCCACAGGTCCCATGATATGTCAAGGTGATTCACATAACAGGAAAGAAAGTACATAATATGCATTTATGCAACTAAGCGAGTACATAGCATTTCCACTGTGACACAGTGCACAGGCAGAAAACATTCAGTGTGACAAATTACAATAAGATATGTCCATAGTCAAATCTACCACCATACGTGATGTAAGGCATGAATGCAAACCATAATGATGAAATACTCTTGTTTTATCATGCTGCACATTCCTGTGCAGAACATGGCTGTCATGAAACACAAATTGATGTGCACATAAAGAATGTAACAGACATGAATTACTATGCCTTCAACATTAGAGATAATTGAGAGAGTAGTAGTAATCTGACAAATAAGTGCCATAGGTGTAAGCATGCACTAAATTAATGTAAACATAAACAAGCAGGTGTCTTTACAAGCATTTTCAAAATTTTTATACAGACAGATAAAAATGTAATGAAAGGTATCATCCAAGTGAATTTCAACCCATTTGTGGGTTGCATTGTACAGGGTCACTAGCCACCGCTCAAGTGGATAACCACAGACACCAGCTGCTGGAGGGAAACACATATGTTGGCATCATGCATAATGCTGACAGGGATATATTTAGCTTACATGTTATCCATGTTCCTGTACTTACCTTGTGTGTTTCTGTTTCTGAGGTCCACAATTTTGTCATTGCAGCAGATGTCAGCGTAACAAATATCATGGCGACACACCCCAGGAGCATCCATGATACTGCCACATGACTAGATAATTATTTCAACATTCATTCCAGTGTTTCTTCTGAAACTGCATCTGCAGCTGGTGTGCTGAAGTCTTTCTTCAATGTGCTTCAATGTCCACAGCTAGGTTTTGTATTCCAGCCCTATATGTGTTAATATCTGCAACAGCAATGACAAAATTATGGAACCTCAGAACCAGCAATATTCTGCAATTCAGTTTAATAAGAAATTAGCTTGGAAAATCCTTCCACTTGGGGATTAATAACAATATATATATATATATATATATATATATATATATATATATATATATATATATATATATATATATATATATATATATATATATATATACAGTGGATATAAAAAGTTTACACACCTCTGTTAAAATGCCAGGTTTTTGTGATATACAAAATGACACCACAATAAATCATTTCAAAACTTTTCCCACCTTTAATGTGACCTATAACCTGTATAATTCAATTGAAAAACAAACAAATATGTTAGGGGAAAATATAAAAAAATAAAAAATGTACAATAATCTGGTTGCATAAGTGTGCACACCATTAAACTAATACTTTGTTGAAGCACCTTTTGATTTAATTACATCATTCAGTCTTCTTGGATACACACCTGCCATCAATTAAAGAGACTCTGATTAACCCCAAATAAAGTTCAGCAGTCCTAGTAGTATTTTCCTGACATTTACTCAATTGCCTGCTACAGCAAAAGCCATGGTTTGCAGAGAACTTACAAAGCATAGAAGGGATCTCATTGTTGAAAGGTATCAATCAAGAGAAGGGTACAAAAAAACTTCCACAGCATTGGATAAACCGTGGCACACAGTGAAGACAGTCATCAAAAAGTGGAGAAAATATGGGACAACAGTGATGCTGCAAAGAACTAGACAGCCCTCCAAAACTGATGAAAAGACAATATGAAAACTGGTCTTGGAGGCTGCCAAGAGACCTACAGCAACACTGAATGAGCTGCAGGAATTTCTGGCAAGTACTGGTTGTGCACTACATGTGACAACAATCTCCCATATTCTCCATATGTCTGGGCTATGGTGTAGGGTTGCAAGACGGAATCCTTTGCTTACACAAAAAAAATCCAAGCCTGGCTAAATTTGCAAAAACAATACATACATTTCCCAAAAGCATGAAGGAAAATGTGTTATGGTCTGATGAGACCAAGGTTAAACTTTTTGGCCACAATTCCAAAAGGTACGTTTGGCACAAAAACAACACTTCGTATCACCAAAAGAATAGCATCCCCACAGCGACGCATGGTGGTGGCAGTATCATGCTTTTGGTTGCTTTTCTTCAGCAGGAACTGGGGCTTTAGTCACAGTAGAGGGAATTATGAACAGTTCCACATACCAGTCACTTTCAGCCCAAAACCTTCAGGGATCTGCTAGAAAGCTAAAGATGAAGAGGAATTTCACCTTTCAATATGACAATGATCCCAAACAAGCATCCAAATCAAAAAAAGAATGGCTTCACCAGAAGAAAATTAAAGTTTTGGAATGGCTCAGCCAGAGCCCAGACCTAAATCCAATAGAAAATCTGTGGGGTGATCTGAAGAGGGCTTTGCACAAGAGATGCCCGCACTGATTTAAGGCATTGTATAGAAAGGGCTGAAGTGACACAGATAATAAATAATAGAGGGAAATAATATAGTTTTATATTAAATGAGAAGCTCAGTAAGGATTAGTTGGGGTGCATTGATCAAAGACTGAATGTTTCTACATCTGTTTCAGCTGTTTACATCAGATATTATGACTACTAAGATTATCCTTACATGTGTTGGCTCTTTTTAATTAAAGCCAAATTAGTGAAATAATAATGTATGAAAATGCATAAAAAGTGCGGTACATGAAGCATTTTGGAAACATAAAACACCTATCCAGCTTTTATTTTGTTTGCAGGGGAAATAAATAGCAGAAGTTATTAATATATTAATGGAAAAAGGTTGAAGGCACACTAAAATATTTTATAATGAATTGGGTACACTAGTTTTGTCCTGAGAACAGTATTACACTGCTTGAACAAGATGGGGGTTGTAATAGATTATGTGTTAATGAATGTGTTTTGTTCGGACTGCTTGCTGTACTCTTCCTGAATATTGTTGAGCTCTGGCTGCATTTTATTTTGAATTGAAGCTTTTCATTTAAGGTTTGGTCACTTCTATTTTGTATCTTATTATTGTATTATATTTGTTTTTGTTTTAAGTGTTCTGTTCTGTTGGAGTTTTAAAAGGTCTTGGCTAGGATCAGTTAAAAAAGTTAGCAAAGAATTCCTTTGCAAACAGTGAATACCATCAGTTAATTAGCAGGAAGAGCTGAGAAACAGCATTGCTCTTTTATTTAGAAATATCTCTATATAAGTGAAGTGTTTGTTTGGCCTGCTTTCTATACTCTCCCTGAATATTGCTGATCTCTGGCTGCATTTTATTTTTAATTGAAGCTTTTCTCTTAAGGTTTGGTCACTTCTATTTTGTATCTTATTCTTGTATTACATTTGTTGTGTTTTAAGTTTTCCATTCTGTTGGAGGGTTGTGGTCTACACTCTTTTGGCAGAAGCGGTAGCTTACATCCTTCTAAGATGGAAATTGCCAATTGAAGGCTTAGTGTGTCAGTTATTTTACATTAAGAAGGTTTGTGGTCTACACTCTTGTGGGAGGAGAGGGTTGCTTCTGCCCTTCTGAGTTGGGAATTACTGGTTGAAGGCTTAACTGTTTTTTTTTCTGAAATTGGTGCGGTTTGTTTGCTGTAGCGTATACTAGATTCAGACCTGCTGAATCTGGCTCTGTTTGTATAAGTTCAGCACAAAACCAGGCCATATTTTGTTGGGGAGGTTTCCCCTGCACCCTAGTGGCAGGAGTGTCCCGTTAGAACTCATCTGATTGAAGGTTCCTGAGACAGGGCTCAGTTCTGAGCTTTTTTATTGGTTAATTTGTCTAAATCAGCGTTCTCCCTTTTGCTACATAAGCAAATCCAAGCCATCTGCTAACCTCTGCAAAACATAAGTAGAATTTTTCACTGTATATTGCAATTTTGAACTGCAGTTTTACAATATCACTGCTTATTCAAACTGTTTTTTTTTTGTTCTGAAATTGTTGTACTTTGTTTACTGTAGCATAGACTAGATTCAGTCCTGCTGAATCTAGTTGTGTTTGTATAACTTGAGCACTAAATCAGGCCATATTTTGTTGGAGAAGGTTCTCCTGCACCCTAGTGGCAGGAGTGTGCAGTTAGAACTCATATAATTGAAGGTTGTTGGAACAGAGCTCAGTTTTGAGTTTTTTAATGGTTAATTTGTTTAGATATTTTCTTTGTGCTTGTTTGCTACATAGTACCACATTTGTGTATCATACACTTATGCTCAGTGGTGGGAACCATTGGTGATTATAGACGCAAACACTTTTGCCTGCAAATTTTCCCTTAGTACTCTGCTTGTGCTCCATTGGTGAGTTCTTGTGATTGTCCCTCACTAATAAGTGATACATTTAGTGAAATTCCTGAGGTACCAACACAGATTCTGCCCACTACCCTTTCATATTTTTTGTCCACTTCTCCTGTCCACTACTTTACCTGTTCCTTCCTGTCCTCTCCCTGTTTTTTGACCATATCAACTTACCTAGCATTATGGACAATTTCCACAGTTTCTTCAGCCAGCCTGGTTGACATGGGCATCCTAAGGCAAGGTAGCAATTGCCTCAGGTACACTGACAACCCACTTTTTCTAGTCCACAAAAATGCATTATGTGAGAGATGCATCTATATCAAGAACATAGAATCCTGGCTCTCTCACTCACCAGTCAGTCCATCTGATGCTAAGCAGGTTGTCAATAATGGACACCTCACTTCCTGCCCTTACCAAACCAACAACAAATAAACCTACATATGCGGAGGTCCTTATGAAAAGCTTACCTAAACATCAGAGACCTCACAGACACAAACATAAGCATGCTTCAGATAATACATCCTCCGCAGAACATAGTACACATAATATATCACACACCAGTGTCCCACCAGTCAAGCCCCTAAGGCATAACACAAAAACAAACATCTTGGTCATAAGCTACTCAATTGTGAGACACACAGATGTCCCTCTCACCAGGATGGACAAGGAAAAGGTCACGGTCATCTCTCTGTAAAGTGCCAGGATCTGCCACATCACACATACACTCAAGTCTCTCAACAACAGGCACCGTTATGACTCTGCCATAATCCATGTTGGTGTGAACGACTTGAGACATACCTCTCAGGACCTCCCAGGATGTCATTCAAAGGGGATCCAGTATCTGTCAGCCTGGGATGACATGGGTAATAGACCTCAATGCTTTGCCAGATATGATTTTCATCTGTCACCCCTGGGATTTTAGTTACTGGCTAAGGCTCTTGCCATCCCCATAGTGCTTTTTTTAGACAATGCCACAAGAACAAAATTCCCGCTGTAAAAATACCCTCTAAAAACAATCTCAAGGTTATGCTGCTAAACACTAGGAGTCTAAACCAGAAACTGCACTCACTGGAAGTAGTCCTCACCCTGGAAGATGCTGACATTTGTGTAGTCACTGAGGCTCGGTTTAAGGCTGAGAAGAGCATCCCAGCTATACCAGGTTACATTTCCTTCCACACATTCAGACCACAAACTGAATGCATGAGAACTAAAGGAGGTGTGTAGCAACAGTCATTAAATATAAATACACTTCTAGATTAGTTAAATAGCTCAATTCCTTTGAATTACTTCAGTGGCAATTGCCTGTAGGTAAGACCCATCTTCAGTTCATTGCCAGCTATAGGACCACCTCCATGAATCAGAAAATCCATTCAGCCTACTTGGATCTACTCGAGTCAATCAAGATACAACCAAACACCCTGGTTTTGGGTGACTTTAATTACCCTTCCATAGACCAGGTAAATTATACATGTTGTAACTCACTTGCCCAAAGGTTCCTGCACTTCGTTAACTTCAGTGCACTGGACCAGCTGGTTGACACACCCACAAGGGGGTCAAATATCCTGGACTTGGTGGTCACCAACATGGCGGAAAGCTGCACCTCCCCTAGTGTGTGGCCATCCCTGGTGAGATCTGACCACAAGTCAGTCTTGCTAGAAGTAATTATAACACAAGACCCCCCCCCCACCCTTAGCAACAACTAGACTAAAAAACTTCTCAAAGGCCAATTACAACCTCTTACAAGACAGCATAATTAGCTTCATAGCGCCTCCCCCCACTGATGGAACAGACACCTATGCTGAGTTATACAACAATGCTTTATAGAAGCACCTGTACAATTGTATTGACTCTGCTCTACCTGATAGAACCAAAGCAAGATCTTCATGGAAAAACAAACCTGCCTGGTGGGCAATTGCCATTAATAGGCTATCAAATAGGAGTAAAAAAATTGAAGGAACAATCTCAAAACTGGAAACTTAAACAAGCAAATAAGACTCCTAGTGAAGTCCTCCAAAACTAACTAAGAATCTGAATTAGCTTCCCTAACTAAGGACAACCATGAGGGGTTCTTTAGTTACACCTGTAGCCTCAAAGATAAGGTCCAGATTTGCATTGAACTCATAGTTAAAGGTACTACATATATAGAACTTGTGGATATAGCAAACCTGTTGGCTGACAGCTTCAGTGAAAACATCACTCCCCTGTCCCTGCCACATATACCCCAAAGCATCCCTAATACCTATCCCCTACCAAGTATCTCCGAGGAGCAGGTCTTAAATGTCCTCTCCAAGGCCAAACACACAGCCTCTATGGGACCAGACAACATCCTGGGCTGTCTTCTACATGGGTTAAAACAGGAATCAGCATCAGCATCACCACTGAGCACGCTTTTCAATCACAGCGTAGCACTAGTTTTGTCTCAGTGGAATGGAAAACAGCTACCGTCATCCCTTTCCACAGATCCCAGGAAATATAGACCCATTGGCCTGACCAGCCTTATCTGCAAGGCCATGGAATGAATTATCATGGACCTTATTAACAAAGATATAGGAAATCTCCAAATACTTGACCCCACCCAGTTTGGCTTTGTCAAGGGGAGACCATACCTGTTAAACTTGGTGGACTTCTTCGAGACAGTCACCAAAGCCCTACATGAGGGCAAATCTGTGCATACAGCCTACCTAGATTTAGCAAGGGCCTTTGACACAATCCCCCACTAAGGCATCATTGATAAACTCACTCAGCTGGGTATCAAGCCATATATTGTCAGGTGGGTTGCAAACTGGCTCACTGATAGAACTCATACAGTCAAAATAGGGGACTCCACCTCCTACACCAGACTTGTAACCAGTGGTGTTCCACAAGGATCAGTTCTGGGATCCCTACTTTTCAGAATCTACTTCTCTGAAGTACAAGCTAAAACTAAAGGACTGTGGCTGACAAAGTTTGCCGATGACTGCAAAGTGGGAGCAAATATAGAAACCCCTAGCAATGTCAACATCCTGCAAGAAGGTCTTACACAGAATAATGACTTATGCCAAAGTCATGGTCTTAAACTTAATGCAAAAAATGCACTATCATCCCCTTCTGCAAGGGTGATGTCCCTGAAAACTACCACATCAGCAGCAATACCCTCAGCACACAGTCATTGGTGAGAGATCTGGGCACACAGGTTGACAGCAAACTTAACTTCAATCACCATGTCTCCACAGTGGTAAGAAGGGCATTTAATATTGCTCATCTCATAAGTAAGGGCATTGCCTCCAGAAAAAAAAAGATGTTATAACCCCCCTGTACTCTTCCCTCATCAGGCCAATAATAGAGTACAACGCTCCCTTTGGTGTTCCTTTCCAAACTCCTGGAGCAATTGGAGGGACCACAAAGGTTCCTTACAAAGAAAACTCAGGATCTTCAAGATCTGTCTTATGTGGACAAACTGAAATCATTCTCACTTTACTCTGTGTTGTACTGACTGCTTAGATGTGACCTGTGCCTTGCATATAGAACAATCTCTGACCTAGCTTTAATGGAATTGCTGCACATTAGCAAGTCAAATGGCATACAGGTCATTTCCTCAAAGGACCTTTATCTGGTATGTGACATCAACAGAACTTGCTGGGGAGATAGATTTGTCTCACAGAGGTTGCCCCACCTTTGGATCAAGCTTCCTATTCATGTTAAACAAAGCCGTCATTGGCCCTATTTAAGCACAATTTGGATGATTGGATGGATAACCGGAAATTCACTCTGGGGGTTCCACCTGTGTCCCCCTTGGACAGGAGCAACTAGGTGCTGATTTTAGTGTCTGCTTAAACCAGACACCCTTGGAAACACAGGTTGAACTTGGTTAAACTTGTAAGGGCCCTGGGACCATTAGCTTAGTAACCTCTTATGATCCTATGATCCTGTGAAGTTAAGGATAAATAAAACTGTGCATTTGCTTTGACATTGACTTTGTTTCTATAACAGCAATAGAACGGTTTACTATTTAAACAAGATTTTGTTACAAGTCATTTGAGTACACTAAGTAGAACACTTACTATAAGTATAATTATTAATTTGTTAAATAAAAGAAAGTATGGTTTACACATATCATAGTAAGTGATTAAAATTCTACTGGAATATAACTGCAGTTAGATTTATCTGATTCAGCATAAATAGATAATATAGCCACAGTGCTATTGTAGTACCTTTTGTTGTTGTTGTTGTTTCCTCTCCAGCTATGTACTTATTTACTATGTTTTTGTTTTCTTTTGTTTTTTAAGATGCAAGATTAAGTTTAAACTATTGTATCTTAAACCAGTCCTCATTTCTGGTCACATCTGTTCCCATTCTTTGAATGCCGGCTGTTTAACTTTGTGTTATTAGTAAGGAATATTTAGGGAGATGGGGTAAGCAATAGTATGCAGTGTGTTGAGAGATAAGCAAAGAAAAGAAGAAAGAAATGATATGTTCCTTCCATCCTTGCATTAAATGTGTCAGCTCTAGTGCTGCTCCACTGGACAGAATTAAACAAAAGAAAAAAATTGAATAACCAGCTTTTTGCCGATGATAGTACCCCAGGACTTACTTCAGATATTTCAAATTTGCACACTAGCATATTGTGTTATATATTTCAAATGCCTTGCTAAAGTGTAAGCTGAAACAAATAACAACAGCATTCACACATAAAAAAAATCATACAGTGTAAAAGAAGAAAAAAGTAACACAACAGTCAGAGTATGATTGATTCTGAACACCTGAACTGCAAGTGCTGTTCCTTAGAATAAAGCAGACTTGTACTACAGTGACAGCTTGGGTTCCAATTCATGAAAATGTTTATATTTACTAATATGAAGAATGATGTATAGCAGTGACTGAAGGACAGCTAATGAGTCATAAGAAGACAAGACGGACAGGTAGACAGGCCTGTGGGGTAGCCTATGTACAGCTTAAAAAGATTAGAGAGCAATATGTAAAGAAGTAGAGTGGTTGAAAGTTTCATAGGTGGGTAACTATAGTGCTCTTTCTAGGAACCCTGAGAAATGGTCACCTAACAAAGCACTAAAGCTTGAGTGGTGAGCCTAGAACTGTGATCATACCACCTGGCAAATAAAATGTGGTCAAATGCATTCTTTACATTGACCAAATACTGTAACTCTACTGTACAGTTCCTTAACCATTAGTGACTCACAAGTGGAATAATTGTCAGTAGAAGTTTCTGGAAATTCCATCTACAGCAGCAGTGGATGTGGTACACAGTATTCGATGGACTCAATGAAAGCATGAATGGGCAGACTTGTCATAACTAATTAACAGTGTATAAACTTTCTTATATAGGTTCATAGGCAAGTACTAAGCAAGCTGCCCTTGTAAAGCATTTTAAGCTACCAGTTTCCCTTTTGATGCTTGAATTAACCTATCCCTGTTGGTGTTACAATGGCCTTACCAATCTATATTCATGGGATAAGGCATTTATGAGCTGCCTCTGTCCATTAGTAGTACAGGGCAGCCAGGGTAAATTTTCTGTTACCCATCCATAGATCCAAGTTGTGTTTGAATATGGGCAGGGATGAACTTTGATTTATGTGAATGGAGAGTCTGATCCAGAGCAGTGATATCCTTTGTGAGATATACCTGTCCCTCCCAACCATTCTGTTAATGCTGCAGAAGAGGTTTAGATTTCTGGACTGAGTATTTCTAGTGCCATTTGACTTGCTGATGTGCAGTAAATCTGTCAGTATTGGGTTAGAGGATGCCTTGCATGCCAGACACAGGTCACCTCATAGCAGTCTATAGGACATGAAAAACAGTGCATGACAAGGATGGGTAGTGATTGTGAGGATAGTGGCGCAGTATGGTGCACAGAGAGATGAAATGTTTAGGATAATTGTCTCTATTGTGACCTATCAGAATTGTCTCTGCAGTATAGCAGCTTATAAGGGTGAAAATCTTTAACACAAATCCATTTATTTATATCTATTTATTTTTGGAATAAGATATTTTCCATGAAGAAGTACTTCTTCTCTTTCACTCATGGTTTTCTGGCAATCCTGGATAATGGATAGCAACTGATCCAAAGTGGATGTTGATTGACCAGTGAAGACCAAAAGATAATGAAGTGAATTCTCTACTTAGTTTTGGTCCTTCAGAGGTTATGGTCCACCAGTCTGGATTCAATTCAGTGTCATGCATTTTTCCTAAATTAGCTTCTTTTCCTGACCAGCAAATATGCCATTAATGTATGTCTAGTCAATAAACTTAGCAGCCTCCCTGGCAACAGCAGGCGTGAGTGCTGAAATCTCACTGAAAGCAGGGATTACCTCATCAGTCCTGAGGCAGGAACATGACAGCATACCTGTCAAATGTGCAGAATTTTAGAGTATATCCAGATTTTTGCCTCATATTTTTGGTCTGTTCAACATAAAATTTGTAGTTTCCTGGTAAACCACTGAGGACTGAAGTCACTAAATTATGACAAACATTTGAGTTTCAGACTTCACATCCTTAACAAAATGCATGCTAATGAAAAACCCATTATTCTAGTGACATTATAGAAATATAAGAGCAATACTTAAAATCTTCCCCTGATTGTAGGCCATTGTCCATCTACTGTTTTCACCTTAGTCCAGAATGCTTGTTCTAAGTGGTTGAGAGATGTGCACCAGAGACAGCAACATGTCTACCTGGATGGCATAGGATGGGCTCAATACAGCTGGGCCAGGTACTGATTCTGAATTCTTTACCAGCTGACTTGTCTTAGGTAGGATACTGAGGTATGTTTCCTCTATACTGTCTTGTTAACTTTCATGTGTTTTACAGTCTCAAGCTGCACCTGACATATTCTCTTGTAGTCAGTTTATTTTAGCACAGCATCAGGCAGTACATTAGTGATGCATTCTCATCATTTCTATGCATCCCACTCCATCCATGTAGGATATACAACTGCTTCATGTTGTGGATCATGTCAGGAAAGTGCTATCGCCCATGATCAGGTCACAGCTGCAGATATCCTTTATGTTGGCAACTATGGTTAGCAACAGTAGTAAATAGCCTTCATAGAGGTCCTGTTTGAATCTCACCATGAAATGAATATTATTTAAGTGTACTGTCCCTGGGTCACATATAAGAGGATGTGTTGCTGCTAGGAATCCTGCTAATGTGCCTTCTGACATATCCAAATTATGTTCTGCTTGAACATTCCCATATATCATGGATAGTTTATCTCCATCTCTGGCATCACCTGTTGGATGATTTTAGAGGGGTGGATAAGTGATGTCGATGCCCATTCCAGACTGGCTCATGTTTACTGTAATCGAAACCATGCAGGCACCAGGGAATGTTGGTGGGTTGTGGTCTGCTGCATCTCTTCCTTGTCACCATTGGGTATGATGACAGCATACTCACTGCATGACTTCTGCTGTTTATATTCACAGTTGGCACATGCATCCCTCAGGTACTAACTTGCATTTTCCACTCTTTGACAATATGGTGCTACATAGTTCCTCAAGGTGTCCTGGTACTAATGTGCTACCTATGTGCTAGTACTAGGCTGCCATTCTTCTCCATACTCCTTTAGCTTTTTTTTTTTTAGTTGGTTCTCCTGTGCCCCATCAACTGGGAACTTTGATCTACTCCCTACATCCACATCCATGTATAATACATGCTGTTGCCTGGATACAGCTGTGCAGAGTTATTGAGGCTGCTAGGGGCCATTTCCTAATTCCAGTCTCATGGCAGGTGTGCAACACTGCTGCCATGCTAGTACAGGAGCTTGAAGTCATAAAATGGCAAGATAGAGCCTCACACAGAAAAAAAACTGCTTCATTACAAAACAGAGCTCACAGACAGACAGTGTGATTTATCAGCTGCACTGAGTGAAAAGGGAGCAAGAAGTTCCTGATAGGTCTCATTGGTTGAAATTTGGGATTGACAGGGCATATGATATGTGAAGGTTAAACCAGTGGGTGGATATCCCAGGTAAGCTATGATGAAGTTCTAAAACAACAAAGAAACTTCAAAATCCAGGTGATGAATATAAAACTCAAAAACCTAAAAAAGCACATCTATGCTGCTGGGAAGATCCAAAAAATAATTTATTACGCTCTTCCATCTGAAAATCAAAACCAGACTTCTTCAGAATAAAGTCTGCTAGTAAAAAGCACATTTAAATAACACCATAGAAATCACATGGCTAGCATTTACAATTCAAATGGTCCATTTAAAAAAAAACATCAACTAAACTTTGTCCACTCAACATTGTTTTAAGAAACATTAAATGTTAATAATGTTGTTCAGACCAGGGCACCTGTCTGAATGTAATTTCTAGTGCTATCTAGTCTCCCTTATTTCTAATTCATTTTTTTAATTATACCCCTATAACCACAAGGTTTATACTCAATACCCAGGAACAAACTTTTCTTCATTAAGCTAGGACAGGTAAGGGTATGTCTCCAAAATCGTAAGGGTATGTCTCCAAAATCCATTGTTGGTATCTCCCTTTTTTGAACCTTTGGACAATGCAGTGGTGCAGCGGTTTGCAATGTCACCTCACAGCAAGAGGTTCTCTGGTTCGATTCTTGGCTGGGATGCTTTCTGTGTGGAGTCTGCATGTCCTTCCTGTGTTCATATGGGTTTCCTCTAGGTGCTCTGGTTTCCTCCCATGTTACAAAGACATGACGTCTGGAGTATTTTTCCCTAGGCTTCCGCTGAACATTGACTTGTTCCAAGTCAGACTTTCCCGGTAAACAAATAATAAATAAATAAATAAATAAATAAATAAATAAATAAAATTATAGCATAATAGTTCTGCCTAATCCTGGACAATAGTTTTCTCGTAGTCATCCAAACATAAAAACAGTTACAGTCAACAGAGAAGGCTAACTAAATAATTCCAATGGCATTACAAGTATAGTGTGCCTTACAATATATATAAGGCTATTGTTTTGTTCAAAGGACCAAAACGGCCTTCATGAACAAATATAGACCAATTACATTCACCACAGGTATAAGTGCCAAATTCTCTAGCTGTCAGTGGCAAATGGATTTTGATGTCATTAACTTGCAATAGTGACTTTAATTTCATTCCCCTCCTGTAAGTAAAACAGGGACCTTCACCAATCACTGTCACCAATTCTGAATTGTCTTTTAATATGCTCCCATTGTTAGAAACTATTCTCCTAATATTACAACTGTCTAATTTCATATCCAAATTTAAAGTGCTGGCATGTCAAATGTTGGTTATATTTGCCAACCTTCTATCGCTTAGCCCTGTAAAATTTGCCTTCTCTGTATACAGTTAGATTGTCTGCTCAGCAACCTTATCTAAAAAAACTAAAATTATAACCTCTTTCAATAAACATATTTACAATGAACTTTAATTCAGACTGGAACAAAATATTATCGGTGATGAGGGAAGAAGTTCTTAGCATTTGCCCTTTAGGAATATTATGTTTCATAAACAAAGGATGTTACTTTTAAAATGCATGTAATTGTTAACAAAAATCTTTTTTGATGAACATGACTACTGAAAAACTGTTTACACCATCTACAAAAAATAAGTATAAAGGAGAATTGTGGTGTAGTTCACTCTTCTCCTGTTTTTTAAGTCCTTTTGAATCAGTTTCAGTAAGGAGCCTCTGCCTGATACACACTGTATTTTTTTGATTTAAATGGTTTATATGCAATGTAATATGACCTGCCTTATAGGAAGATGAAAACACTTGTACCATGTCTTCTGAAGATCTACGTATACATTAAGGTTATACTACCTATGACAGAAGAGAGATATACTAACTCCTATAGGTGATTTATTGCATTCGGTCTTTTCTAACTCTTGATTTAGATTTCTTTACTGTTTCAGAAGCTAATTGTGAATAAATCAGTTGCAAAATATTAGCACTGGTCCATTCTGATAACATATTATTTAAACTCTCATTAAATGACTTTACTTTTCCAAAGGTATACAGGGTTTCTTTGGGAATAAGAGACCTGATTGTGGCCAGATTGGCAAATACCGTTTGACCAGGTCTGACTCAATGCTGACCCATCATACTGAGTACTAACAGTGATCACAAGTCCCAATTACAGAGTAGTACTGTTTCCCCCCCAACCCTTAAAAAAAAATTGCAGTAAATTTTTTTTCTTTTTTTTTTGGTTTTTTGAAAAAAAAAAGGGGGGGAAAAAAAAAAAAAAAGGGTTTTTTTTTCTTTTTCTGGCATTTGGCCCCAAGCAACCCCTTTGTTCCCTTCTAAAACTAGTGTGGTCTCCAAGGCCCTGAGCCAGTGGTAAACATTACTCAAACCGCTGAATCACTTACAAATGCCTTCTACCAGCACCTACAGGACTGCATGGATCAGGCAATCCCAAACAAAACTAAGACTCTCTGTACTAAAGGCAAGCGTCCAGTCTGGTGGACCCCAGCCATAAAACAAGCTCTACAACAAAAGGAGGAAGCTACTACAAGATAGAGCAAAATCCTTGAAAGGTAAGACACCTTTGATCATTATAAGTAAAACTAAGAGCTCTCATAAAATCATCAAAGGCAAATTTTGAGAGAAAAATCGCCAAGGACTCTAAAGACAATCATAAGGCCTTTTTTAGCTATGTTAGAAACCCAGGAGGAAACTCCCAGATATGCTCAGAATTAGTTCAAAATGATGTGAAAATTACTGAACCTACACACATTGCTAACATACTGGCTGACAGGTTCAGTGCAAACTTCTCCCCTCCCCCAAAAGGAGAGATATCTATTCCAGAGGATTGTAGCCCCCAAACATCTCCAATGCCCAGGTGAGAACTGCCCTCACTAAGGCAAAAACACAGCATCCATGGGACCGGATGGTGTCCCCGGCTGTGTGCTTCATGAACTCAACGAGGAATTAAACCCACAGTTAGGACAGCTGTTTAATCTTAGCCTCACCTCAGGATACGCACCCAAGGAGTGGTGCACGGCGACTGTGGTCCCACTTCATAAGGGCGGTGCCTCCACAGACCCTGGAAATTACCGCCCCATTAGCTTGACAAGCCTTATCTGCAAAGCCATGGAGAGGATCATAATGGAACTCATAAACAAAGACATAGGGAACTTGCAGACTTTGGATCCAACCCAGTTTGGCTTTGTCAAAGGCAGATCCTGCCTCTTAAACTTGGTTGACTTTTTCGAGACAGTCACCAAGGCCATTGATGAGGGAAAAGCAGTCCATACAGCCTACCTCGACCTGGCAAAGGCCTTCGACACAATACCCCACTCAGGTATCATCGAAAAACTCATCAGCTTGAATGTAAACCCTTACATCACAAGATGGTTGCAAACTGGCTAAGCAACAGAACCCACAGGGTCAGAGTTGCTGGAGCCATGTCAGACTCAAAGCCTGTCACAAGTGGTGTCCCACAGGGCTCAGTCCTGGGTCCACTCTTGTTCGGCATCTACTTTTCTGAAGTACAAGCAAACACAGGAGGGTTATGGCTGACAAAGTTTGCAGATGACTGCAAACTGGCCATAGTCGAAAACACATCTGACACAGATATCCTCCAGAAGGGCCTCACAGAAACGGATAACTGGTGCCAGAGCCATGGCCTGAAGTTAAACACCAAAAAATGCATAGTCATACCCTTCGGGAAAAACAAGGTTACCCCTAGCTACCATATAGGTGACAATCCACTGAGCACAGAAAGTCATCAGGGATCTGGGGACCCAAGTTGACAGTAGTCTTTCGTTTGACACTCATGTTGCTAAAGTAGTTAGGAAAACCTTCTATATCGCCCACCTGATCATGAAGGGATTCACATCTAGATCAAGGGAGGTCATCGTCCCCCTGTACTCATCACTCATTAGACCTATGATTGAGTACAATGCCCCGTTCGGAATGTATCTGACCAGACACCTGATGCAGCTTGAAAGGCCCCAAAAGTTCCTCACCAAAAGGATAAAGGGTCTCAAAAAATATGTCTTATGCTGCCCGACTGAAAGAACTCCAGCTTTATTCAGTCTCATACCGCTTGCTCAGAGGTGACCTGTGCCTGACATATAAGGCCATGTCAAACCCAGATTTGATGAATATGCTTCACCTCAAAAAATTTAGATCCCTCAGAACCACAAGGGCGGGAGACTTAAACCTTGACACGGTTATAAATAGAACGTGCTGGAGGGACAGATTCATCACCCAGAGACTCCCTATGCTGTGGAACAAAATCCCGGTACATGTGAGGCAGAGCACCTCGCTGGCCTTGTTCAAGAGGAATCTTGACCAATGGATGGGAGATCGTAGATATACCCCAGGGATTACTTCAGTGTCACTGCATGACAGAGGCACAGAAAAATGATAGGCATAGTTTTTATTCAAACTAAAGGGGTGGCGAAAGCCACATAACTATGGGCTAGGCTTATAAATGCCCTTGGGTAGATAGCCTAGTATGAACCTATGAACCTATGAACCTATGAACCTATGTATAATACATGCTGTTGCCTGGATACAGCTGTGCAGAGTTATTGAGGCTGCTAGGGGCCATTTCCTAATTCCAGTCTCATGGCAGGTGTGCAACACTGCTGCCATGCTAGTACAGGAGCTTGAAGTCATAAAATGGCAAGATAGAGGCTCACACAGAAAAAAAACTGCTTAGTTACAAAACAGAGCTCACAGACAGACAGTGTGATTTATCAGCTGCACTGAGTGAAAAGGGAGCAAGAAGTTCCTGATAGGTCTCATTGATTGACATTTGGGATTGACAGGGCACATGATATGTGAAGGTTAGACCAGTGGGTGGATATCCCAGGTAAGCTATGATGAAGTTCTAAAACAACAAAGAAACTTCAAAATCCAGGTGATGAATATAAAACTCAAAAACCTAAAAAAGCACATCTATGCTGCTGGGAAGATCCAAAAAATAATTTATTACACTCTTCCATCTGAAAATCAAAACCAGACTTCTTCAGAATAAAGTCTGCTAGTAAAAAGCACATTTAAATAACACCATAGAAATCACATGGCTAGCATTTACAATTCAAATGGTCCATTTAAAATAAAATCAACTAAACTTTGTCCACTCAACATTGTTTTAAGAAACATTAAATGCTAATAATGTTGTTCAGACCAGGGCACCTGTCTGAATGTAATTTCTAGTGCTATCTAGTCTCCCTTATTTCTAATTCATTTTTTTAATTATACCCCTATAACCACAAGGTTTATACTCAATACCCAGGAACAAACTTTTCTTCATTAAGCTAGGACAGGTAAGGGTATGTCTCCAAAATCGTAAGGGTATGTCTCCAAAATCCATTGTTGGTATCTCCCTTTTTTGAACCTTTGGACAATGCAGTGGTGCAGCGGTTTGCAATGTCACCTCACAGCAAGAGGTTCTCTGGTTCGATTCTTGGCTGGGATGCTTTCTGTGTGGAGTCTGCATGTCCTTCCTGTGTTCATATGGGTTTCCTCTAGGTGCTCTGGTTTCCTCCCATGTTACAAAGACATGACGTCTGGAGTATTTTTCCCTAGGCTTCCGCTGAACATTGACTTGTTCCAAGTCAGACTTTCCCGGTAAACAAATAATAAATAAATAAATAAATAAAATTATAGCATAATAGTTCTGCCTAATCCTGGACAATAGTTTTCTCATATTCATCCCAACATAAAAACAGTTACAGTCAACAGAGAAGGCTAACTAAATAATTTCAATGGCATTACAAGTATAGTGTGCCTTACAATATATATAAGGCTATTGTTTTGTTCAAAGGACCAAAATGGCCTTCATGAACAAATCTAGACCAATTACATTCACCACAGGTATAAGTGCCAAATTCTCTAGCTGTCAGTGGCAAATGGATTTTGATGTCATTAACTTGCAATAGTGACTTTAATTTCATTCCCCTCCTGTAAGTAAAACAGGGACCTTCACCAATCACTGTCACCAATTCTGAATTGTCTTTTAATATGCTCCCATTGTTAGAAACTATTCTCCTAATATTACAACTGTCTAATTTCATATCCAAATTTAAAGTGCTGGCATGTCAAATGTTGGTTATATTTGCCAACCTTCTATCGCTTAGCCCTGTAAAATTGGCCTTCTCTGTATACAGTTAGATTGTCTGCTCAGCAACCTTATCTAAAAAAAACTAAAATTATAACCTCTTTCAATAAACATATTTACAATGAACTTTAATTCAGACTGGAACAAAATATTATCGGTGATGAGGGAAGAAGTTCTTAGCATTTGCCCTTTAGGAATATTATGTTTCATAAACAAAGAATGTTACTTTTAAAATGCATGTAATTGTTAACAAAAATCTTTTTTGATGAACATGACTACTGAAAAACTGTTTACCCCATCTACAAAAAATAAGTATAAAGGAGAATTGTGGTGTAGTTCACTCTTCTCCTGTTTTTTAAGTCCTTTTGTTTCAGTTTCAGTAAGGAGCCTCTGCCTGATACACACTGTATTTTTTAGATTTAAATGGTTTATATGCAATGTAATATGATCTGCCTTATAGGAAGATGAAAACACTTGTACCATGTCTTCTGAAGATCTACGTATACATTAAGATTATACTACCTATGACAGAAGAGAGATATACTAACTCCTATAGGTGATTTATTGCATTCGGTCTTTTCTAACTCTTTATTTAGATTTCTTACTGTTTCTGAAGCTAGTTGTGAATAAATCAGTTGCAAAATATTAGCACTGGTCCATTCTGATAACATATTATTTAAACTCTCATTAAATGACTTTACTTTTCCAAAGGTATACAGGGTTTCTTTGGGAATAAGAGACCTGATTGTGGCCTGATTGGCAAATACCGTTTGACCAGGTCTGACTCAATGCTGACCCATCATACTGAGTACTAACAGTGATCACAAGTCCCAATCACAGAGTAGTACTGTTTCACCACTTACTTGCAGTATTGTCTTTGTTGCTAGTGCAGAAAAGAGGAAACAGGTGCTACTGCATGCTAGCAACTTTGTCCCTTTCTTTGTGAAATTGTGTGATATCAGAGTTATTATAGAAAGTAACAGGAAATGGGGAGATCCATCCCTGCAAAAAAAAAAAACCTCTTTGTGAAGTTTTGGGTGATATGTATGGTTACCCAACTGATTATTCTTATTTCTGCTGTTATCATCAGAAGATCATGTGGTGCAGTCTTTCAATAACTGGAATGTACATTTGTGCCTTCTGTTTACCTCTAGTATGATTACTTGTCCTGTAACAACTTCTTCAAATGCTTTCCAATCAGTCATTGCATTAGTAAGAGCAGTTTCTTGTATTCTGAAAGATCTTCCACATAATCAGTTTTAGTTGTCTGATTTTATATGACCATTAAAAAAAACTGTATCTATCACATTCATAAGACCAAATATTGTCCTAAAATATCGTCATGACCTCTTTCTTTTCCCGCTGTATGTGTTCCAGTCAGTTTTAATTGGATCCACGTTAACAGATTGAAATCCTTTTTACAGAATGCACTTTCAGCTAAAACATTTAGCCAAAACACATTCAGCGAACCTAGGAGCAAATCTTCTCTTGCAGGAGGTGCAAGGCCCCATGCACCCCCAATGTGAGTGAAGCCCCCTATTCCTCCCCAACTTAAATATACCTACTCCAAGGAAGCACAACAATGGAAAAAAGGGAATTTCCACGATCACTGAATGTGTTTTCAGCTAAATAATTTCATTTGCTGTAGTGAGACTGGAAGGAATGAATGTGAGCAAAGTGTAACACAAGTTTATTTATCCGCTTTTCATCCAAAGGACTTTTCTGATGAAATCCTTTGGATGAAAAGTAGATAAATAAACTTGTGTTACACTTAAATTACTCACATTCATTCCTTCCAATCCCATTTCAGCAAGTGGCTTTTTGCTTTTATTTGTGTTTGATTTGCTACTTATTTGCCTTTCATCTTACTGCATAAATATTTTTATTAAAACTACATTTAGCAAAAGTGGCTTTGACAAAACAACACATTCCTATTTGATATTTTTGATGAAAAGTATATAGATCATCATTAAACATATTTACAAAGACTTAATATAAGATGTTTCGATTACCTTCACTTACTTTAAATTTTGGAAGGGCAAACTCAGAAATACATTACAAAAATTTGAAAATATGTCTTCATTCTCGTTAAAACATTAAGTAGATCTAATTGTAAAAATATGCCAGCAAAAAGTGGTTCAAATCGCTCATGGTTCTGAGTCACATTCTATCAGGAAATAATTTGTCCATGGCTGAATTGATTCCTGCAACATATTTCATTGCCTGACTGTTTATAAAAATGAACATCTTGGAAATGTTCAATAATGTGAAGAAACGAGGAGAATTCACCTTGCGTTCTCTGCAGTGGATACTGCATTGTATGATCACAAACAGATTTTCTTATAGTTGTCCATAGATATTATATTGTTTCTGAATACAACTCTTTAGACAAAGGTTGCAGCAGGATCCTGAATAATAACAATGAATGCATTATATTCCAAAATATTAAATAATGATGACATAGAATTATGACATTCTTGAAGAAGGACAGAATTAGCCCCTGTATTCACATGTTTATCGGTAAAGGCACATATCACTATGTCAGCCACACATCCGTGTTCCAAGTTCTATACATTTTGCTACATACATATTCCAACACATGATAACTTTAAGTGGATATCAAGTTGTCAGTAGATATTGGCTTTATGTTTATTTCAGATAATGAAAACTGTAAACAAATCCTAAAGTCCATGTACAAACGTGTAAAGCAAAAAGCATTTGAAATAGCCTTCATGAGTCTGAAAAAATAAGAAAACATCTTAAGATGTCTTAACTGATATCTTTATAAAACGTAATGATCTCCTTTTGGCTGTCTTAATGGGAAAATATATTTCCTCTTTCACTGTACAATATTTAAAGGTACTGCCCAATGAGCTTCCAAGGACCATGCTGCCCAGAATGCATATTCATGTATCTTTTGGCATTCTGCTAAATAAGTAGAAGCCAGTTTGAAGCATTTACTAAAATGATTTCATAGATCTTTAATAAATGTATCACTGTGAATGCTATATACTTATCCAGTTAGTTCTAGTTATTTGTCTATTCAGTTACTATCTTCCTTCCTGGCATTAGTTCAGAAAGGATTCACCCTTGCCAGTCAAAAAGAGGTGTCCCTTATTTCTATCAAGATTAATGGCAACAGGGTGATGCAGTCCTTATGTGAACCCCAAACCATTTTATTTACTTAATTCTTTAGCATTCAGAGGCATACACTCTGCTGTACCTCTTTATTGTGAATGATACCATAAACAAAATTTCTCTTCAGTTCCTAATAATTTAATACTTTTTTATCAGGACAAAGGCAGTAAAATACTTGCATCTGTCACTTTCAATTACCTGTGGAAAAATAACCCAAACATATTGAAATCCATATCATTAATGTTACACTCCTAGAGGTGTCTTTAAATCATGGGAATTGCATGAACCCATTTAGATAACAAATCCACCAAAACTAAAATGTACTTGAACCCCCTTTTGCTATTAGTAAGGGATCCACAAAGTTAGTTTGTACTTTCTACCATTTGATGGGTTATCATTTACTTAGTTTGGGTTTTACTTTGATAGGATTACACTAAACAAATTAAGCACTGCCTGCAGTAATAACCAGCTTAATGCATGTCCCACCACCAAATGGATACTAGAAATTCTTCTAAAGTCGGGAAGGAACACAAATCTTCCCCAAAAGATATTAGTATTTTTGCCTAGAATAAAATCTCTTGTCTATTTAGATGGCATGCGCTGTCTAATTTTGGATGTGGGCAACCTCTTTACAAGAGTAAAGCAAACTGGTGGAGCAGAGGACCTGAACAGTTATACTGACAATTCACACATGTCTAATTTTATATTGGATCTTGTTATGTTTTGTTTATATGAAAATTTTTTTCTTTTGCATTTCATAAAAAACTTATATTAACAAATTAATAGAACTGCCATGGGCACTCCCTTCATTTCATTATATGCCAATTTAGTCATAGGTTTACTCATGATTTTTACCAAACACTTATTTTACAATATTATAGTTATATAGATAATTTAAACTTAATATGCAAGGGAGTTTCTCATATGCATAATTTTATATTTGACATTTTAAAGACAACAGGTTTTACTTTTTTCATATATTATATTTCTCATCATGCTTTTTACTATCTTGACTTAAAATTATGTAGCATAAACAGCTGATAACTAGTTTATACATGAAATCAAATTCAACTTTTAACTACCATTATTGTACTAGTTTTTAACCTCTTCACTTAATTTCTTCCCTCATAGCTCTCTACTGTACCTCATTATGAGGAAAGTTTCTCAGTTTGACCTTACACATTCAGTGTGCCACGCTATTCCACATATTGAAAGGATGTTAAATGTCATTTTCTAACAGGTATCCATGGTAAGTAGCACTGAATGATAATAATTCATAATAGTCACATTCTGTTAATATAAAGTAACACATTTTAATCATGCTGTGAGCTTCCTAGATGACATTGTTAGTGAGTGTTCCACATGTTACCTAGTTCTTCCACACTGTGAAAGATTGTGTTCCACATTTTAGAAATGAAAGGTTGAGAGTTACAAGAGGCAATCAGTGGAAGAATGCAAATAGCAGGTTGAGGCCAATTACATTAAAGTGATCATTACTTTGGCCTGATGGGCAGTGGTTACAGAACTTACTGTCTGAAAGCTTCAAGATGAAATACATTACTGTGCTTGGATGTTCTTCCACTTTCTCTGGCAGAAAACCAAATGGATCTTACAGCACAATACACTAATATTTTTTTTATTTAATTTTTATAGCAGTTGAAGTAGGGGCGTAGTGCCCTGTAGCAGCAAGTGGAAATACAATACTGTATACGCTATCCTTTCATAAGATCATAGGAGGTTACTAGGCTAATGGATCTGGGGTCCTTACAAGTCTAGCCAAGAGTTTATCCCCAAAAAAGAAACCTTAATCAGCACCTGTTGCCCCTGTCAGTGAGAGGCACAGGTGGAACCCCTGGGACAAATTTGTGGCTTCTCATCCACTCATCAAGGCTGAGCTTGAAGAGGGTCAGCAATGTACTTTTTTTGATGTGTATGGGGAGTCTATTCCAGAAATGGGGCAGTCTATGGGAGACAAACCTGTCTCTCCAGCAGATTTTGTTAATGTTGCATATTAGAATTAGGCCTTTTGACTGGGTAATGCACGAGGAGTTAGACTTATGGATATGGAGCATCTCTAGTAGGGCAGGGTCCGAGATTGCCTTGTAGGCTAGACACAGATCACCTCTGAGCAATCTGTATGATACCAAGTAGAGTTATTGTGATTTGGGAATGTCCATATAGGACAGGCGTTAGAGGCCATGGATTCTCTTTGTGAGGTATTTCTGTGACCTTTCCAGTTGATGTAGGTGTTTGGAGAGGTGCATACCAAGTGAGGCGCTTTACTCAATTAATGGCATAATGAGGGAGAAGTACAGAGAGGTAATAACCTCTTTTTTTCTGGATGCAATCCCTTTACTTATGAGATGAACGAAGTAAAAGACTTTTCTGGCCACTGCTGCTATATGATGGTAGAATGTGAGATTGTTGTCAACCTGTGTACCCAGGTCTCTCATCACAGGCTGTGTGCTTAGTTCCTGTTGATGTGGTAAACAGTCGGGGCCGTGTTTTGCCAAATGGTATGATAATACATTTTTTTTGCATTTAACTTAAGGCCATGACTTTGGCACCAGTCATTTGTTGTTGTGAGACCCACTTGTAGTATGTTAACATAATTTGGGGAGTAAATGACAGCACCCAACTTACAGTCATCTGTAAACTTGGTCAGCCACAGGCCTTTTGTCTTTGCCTGGACCTCTTTAAAGTAGATGCCAAACAGTAAGGGTCCCAGGACAGATCCCTAGGAAACACCACTAATGACAGGTCTGCTGTCAGAGGTAGAGGCACCTGTTTTGACCGTGTTGGTCTTATTCTAACATTAACTCTGATGCTAACATAATCAGATATAAACAGATAAGAAATAACACAAAAACTAGTGAACTTAGATAAAAAAATCACTTTTCCAATGAATTGGCAAACCATAAAATCAACCCAAAAACAATTTTGGAAAAACATCTCTAACCTGCTTATCCCAGGCTCTAAACAAACCCCATCACCATACCCTAACAAAACTCCTTCACAGATAGCCAACCTGTTTAACTCTCACTTTATAGACAGCATAAGCAAACTGTTAACAAATCCCACTTCCACAACTACCTCATGCCCTATCTCTGATACCCCCCCAGCCTTATCTCAAGACACCTGTTCAAACAAAACAAACCCTCCACCTTTGCAACTAGCCACTACTACATCTTTTACCCCCTTTTGCCTTAAACCTGTCCCTACCTCCCTCATTCAAAAACTATTTCAAAAACTAAAACCATGCTCCCTCTTCTCTGACAACCTTCCTCCTGAATACTTAAAACTTGATGCAGATGCCATAGCATATCCCGTCAGTATCCTCATAAATCATTCCATAGTAGAGTCCACTTTCCCTAACCTCTGGAAAAAATGTATCATCACTGTTTTACATAAAGGAGGCAACTCCATCAAACTATCCAATTACTGACCAATCTCCACCATCTCTCCACTTTCCAAACTCATGGAAAAATGTATATATAAGCAACTGCTGCACCATCACATCCGAAACAAACTATTTACACATATCCAGCATGGCTTTTATCCATCACACAGCACCATCACTGCCCTAATCTCCTTCATGGACACAGTATC
This sequence comes from Protopterus annectens, assembly GCF_019279795.1. NCBI lineage: Eukaryota > Metazoa > Chordata > Ceratodontiformes > Protopteridae > Protopterus > Protopterus annectens. Next base: position 540,603,326 of record NC_056736.1, read on the forward strand.
CAAATCCATTGACTCTGGTTATATCACCTGTGCTTTATTACTAGACTTATCAAAGGCATTTGACACAGTGTCTAACAACAAACTTCTCTATCAGCTATCCATTAGCCTGTACCCCACCATCCCTCCAATGGTTTGCAAGCTAGCTAACCAATTCCCAACAATGCATCAAATGGCAAAATGAAATATCCCAGTATCAAACCAACTTAACTGGAGTACCACAAGGGTCCATACTTGGACCCTTACTCTTCAGTGCTTTCACCAACAATCTCCACACCTCATCTTCCCTCAGCTCCATTATCCAATACCCAGATGACACTACCATAATTTCCTCTTCTAATAACATGCAACAGCTCCAGTAACTCACCCAAGCCTCCTTCACCACAATAGAAACACGGCTGAGAGAAGCTTAGCTACTTTGAAACTTTAAAAAAACAAAACTCCTGCTCTTCTGTACAAAAGCAATCTCATCCGACTTTAAAATATTCTCACAGGATAACATAGAAATTAAACCAGTACCCACAGCAAAACTATTAAGCGTAACCATTGACAACACATTAACTTTTGAACACCACATCTGCAATAGCATTAAAAACACACACATCAAACTAGGAACACTCTATAGACAAAAAAACATTCTTGAATAGCTCCATCAGAAAAACCCTTGTCAACCCCTATTTGCTTCTCTTTCTCTTATATGCAGTCCCCCTGTACATCAATTTACAAGCTGCCCTTAAAAACAAGCACCAATCCTGCTACCATAAAATAGCCAAATTTGCCACAGGCTACTACTACCATTCCCATCACTCCCTAGCGCTGAAAGAACTAAATTGGCTCGAACTCACACAACACCCAAGCCTCGTACAGTTGTCTTCTGCACATAAAATGATATATACACCTGATAGCTGCCCAGCCCTCAAATCTGTCCTAACACCCTACATACCTACAAGAGCCCTCCTCTGTGAAAACAAACACCTCCTAACTGTCTACATTCCAAACAAAAGAGCCGGACAATCCCTATACTCTCACACTGCCGCCAAGCTCTGGAACTCTCTGCCAACAAACATTACTGCCATTTAACAACTTCAAACGCACCCTAAAAAAACACTTTCTAAGTAATCAGACCTGCCCTTGCTCTTTCCCTAACAGGTGAACTCCTTTCACTCCCTAACAGCTTTCTTTCCTATCCCTAAAACTTGAAGTTCACCCATTAACCACTAACATATTGAGCTAAAAGACCTTACATAATTCTACACCCTTCTTTTCCCATCTTTGTGTACTATTCTTCTAAGCATCTACTTACTTCTAATATTCTGACATATTTCTACACCCTTACCTTCCCATGCTAATCTACTATCCATCTAAACATCTTTTTGCTTCCAATATTCTGACCCTCAGCCTGACCCTCTCTCTTTACCTAAATCGTGTGTGTGTGTGTGTGTGTGTGTGTGTGTGTGTGTGTGTGTGTGTGTATATATATATATATATATATATATATATATATATATATATATATATATATATATGTGTGTATGGTTTACTATCAAATTTACGGGTGAAGGTTCGGCGATCACGGGATGTTGAATTCCAGTTGTATGAATCTCGTGTCACCGAACCTTCATGTGTGTGAGGTCCCAGTCAGCGAATGCACTGTGCATTTGCATATATGTGGTCAGTAAGTAGAGATTGCGGTATAGTGCAGATCAGGAAATTTACCCCTTTCCCCAGTGTAGTGTGATCTCAGAGTTGGAATATATAATTTTCTGGGGGTGTGCGGGGCACAGACCCCCATGAGGGGGTGCAGGGGGTCTTGCCCTCCTGTAAAAATGTGTAGTTTAGTGTTGTGCAGTATGTTCATACTGCTTACAACCAAAACTGCAGTTACTGTTCTTATACATGTGGGGTGAATGGTATGTCAAATTATGCTGATTCGAATTATTGGCATGTTATTTGACATACTGACTTGATTAGTGTTCTATGTTCAGTCATGTTTTTCAGTGTATTGGATATTTTTTGTTTAGTTCATCACTCATATGATAGTAAACCTTTAGACAGATAGATAGATAGATAGATAGATAGATAGATAGATAGATAGATAGATAGATAGATAGATAGATAGATAGATAGATATATCATCTATATACTACACATTACATTAGTTGCATCTTCCTCACAGTACATATTTTGCTTTTCATTTTTATACATTATTGTATCCAGCTGTCCATATTTATTTTAGTATTCATTACTTACTAATGTCTGCTTTAATATTTGCTGTTAGCTTGTTCATGTACACTGTTTTAACTTCATGTATCTTTTGGAGCTTTTCTCCCCGGTCCTCCACTGAAAATGGGTTTCTGAAACAGATGGACTTTCCCGGTAAACAAATGTTAAATAAATAAATAAAATAAATATCAGTGAGCCAGCTGGCCACCCATCTGATAAGATAGGGATTTATGCCAAGTTGTGTTAGCTTTTTGATGATGCCTGAGTGGCTGTATGCACTGACTTTCCCTCATCCAGGGCCTTGGTTACAGTCTCAAAAAAGTCAACCAGGTTCAAAAGGCAAGATCTGCCTTGACGAATCCAAACCGGGTAGGGTCAGGTGCTTGGAGATTCCCTATATCCTTGTTTATGAGATCCATAATAATACACTCCATGGCCTTACAGATCAGACTTGTGACACTAATAGGACAATAGCTTCCAGGGTCAGTAGTGGCACCACCTTTGTGCAAGGGGATGACAATGGCAGTTCTCCATTCTGCTGGAATGAAGCCTGTATTTAGGCTATGGTTGAATAGGGTGCTCAATGGCGAGGGCTAGTTTTTGCTGAAGATGGTGCAGAATACAGCCTGGGATACTATCAGGTCCCATGGAAGATGTGAGGTGCAGGACAAGTGTTGGGAATGTCGAATGGGCCTTTGGGGGAATAGGGGAGTGAAGTTTGCACTGAACCTATCTGCTAGCAGGTTGGCTAAGTCAACAGGATCAGTGTAAGTGGTACTGTTAAAAACTAATTCGGAACAAACATGGACTTTGCCATGGTAGGTTCCTGACGTAAGTAAAAAAGGCTTTGGTGGTTATCCTTTGTTTTGGAGGCTAGTTTCAATTCATAATTGGCTTTGGAGGTTTTCACTAGTGATCTAGTTTGCTTGTTGAGGCTAAGTTGGGAATTTGTGCCTTTATACCCTTGGACAACAGTTTCTTCCTTTAATTGTAAAGCCTGTTGATAGAGGATGTCCACCACATAGGTTTGTATCTCCTTGAGGAGCAGGGTTTAATTCTGTTGGGTATGGCTGAGTCCATGCAGTTATACAGGTGCTTGTATACTGCACTGACGTACTGTTCAGCATAGTTGTCTGCATCCATTTTCTTCTCAATGAAACATCAGGAGTATAGAGAAAGTGATTATCATTTTGGTGGTGGGGTTGTATTAAAGGAAACAGCAGTTACAGGATAACTTTTGAATAATTGTTGATATGGCTTGGTTTATTTTTTTATTTATCCTTTGATAACTGGGTTAGTCCCACTAGGCTAGTGTCCTGTTTTCAGGGGAGACCAGAGATGGTATTTATACTGCTGGGGGAAATTTGGACAGGGTATTGAGGAACTTCCCCTACTCTTTTTTTATAGTTTTGGTGAGATCTTTTATATCCACTTGAGCTTCCACTAACTCATATAGATGGGGCCTCAGTTTAATGTCTGATCCAAAGTACTACACACTCAGGAGTGCAGCAGAAGAGATATGAGGCCGAATCATTAATGTCTACACTAAGTGCAAACAAAGTGTACATGTATTCAAGAACATCCCTACCACATTTTTGTGCTTTCTCATCACTCAGAAAAATTACACTAAGTGTAAGTGGAGTCTGCACTTTGTGGTAATCCTTATGAATCCCCCGTCAGTATTTAAGGCTGCAAGGAAATCAGTAGGAAAACTAAAATTAGGAGGAAGAAGGTGTACGTTATGTCTGTGTTGTCTGTTCACTCAGAATGGTGTACACTTAGTGTAGGCATTCATGAATCTCAGGGACGGCCTTTCAAACACAGATAGCTATGGCTTCAGTTCATGTGTCTTAACTGATAGTCTGCCATTTTGCATTCTATTCATTTTTTTATTGTTCCTACAATGGTAAAAATTTGTTCAGAGCACAATACTGGCCTAAAATACTTCACTATTGTATTGTCATTACATCACAAGTAAACGTCCTGTTAATTTCTCCTGAATACATGTTTTTTTGTCACTGGACTTATGACAACCCCCCATGTTAGTTTAGATGCATGTGCAGCAAATTGCTAAAGATCCGTGTGTGTCGTTACAGCCGGAATAACCAGTTAAAGGCATTTTATAGCTAGGAATCATGAATCATTATTCTGAGAATGTTTCTCTGACATGAAGTGATACCCCGACCCCATGTGTAAAAACTGGGAAAAAGAGGTTGTGTTTGGATGGATGGATTATAATACTTACAGAGAAGTGGCTCTTTGTTGCGACATACTACCAGTAGTTCTGATGTAGCCTCTTGGAAGCTCTGATTTATATGTATGTATGTATATTTTGCATTTTTTTCTTTTATTAATAAATATCCACCATAAAGCACAAAAGAATGAAAACAAAACATTTACATAAAAAAAAAACTGAACATCCATATAGAATAGCTTTATCATTCTGGTCCTCAACACAGCAGAAGACCTTACAAGATTCTATTAAAGATTATATTTTCCACTTCTAAAGATTCAATGATCACACAGTACTTTAATGTTCCAATCTGAACTAGGTCCTGCTGAGCATAGCCACCTTCTTTTGATGGGCCACTTACATTCCTTAAGACATGTCTGATCTCACCCCCCCCCCCCCCACCCAGAACTCAGGTCTGTATACAAGAAAGCTCATACCTACACTTCTTTCCCCTATATTGTAAAACAGGGCACTTTCATATCTCAGTTAGAAACCTAAGGAAAATTTTAGTCCAACTTGCCAAAATCTTTATTTCAGGGTAGAACTTAAAAAAAAACTTAGTATTTTCCTTAAAGTGACATAGACAGCCATCCCAACATTAGTCTTGGGTGCAAATGCCTTCAATTTCCATTCCTTTGCTAAAAGCCTTTTAATTACTGCTGACAGAACCAACTGGACCTGTGTGTCAGTTCTACCTCATGCATCTCTACCATGTGAAATCACAGTTCCAGGCATTCCCAGGATGAGTCAAAGTAACACAACTTTGTGCTAAAATAATGCCAAGTTGTCTCTACCTATGTGCTTCCTTATTACATTCCCAGAACATGTGACTCATTCCTGCATCTTTCACTCAAACTCTCCGACATCTGTGTTCGATTATCCCCCTTCTCCCCTGACATAAAGAGCCTTCTTGGAGTAACATGCCAAAAAAATGAAGGTTTCTCATGTGCTGGTCCCATAGGCATGGCCAATATTAATGAAGGTGTCTCATGTGCCGGTCACATAGACATGGCCAATATTAATGAAGGTTTCTCATGTGCCAGTCCCATAGACATGGCCAATATTTAGGATTCTGAGTTTTTCCAAACTTACTTCTATTGTTCTGCTGTTAACTCAATCCCTCTTCTTTTTCCCATTTTATCTGAAGCTTAAATATTGCTCTTTCAACCTTTCTTTGGTGAATGTCCCTATAGATAGTTCCTCCTCTATTTTCCTTGGGCCTTTCCCACTTGGACTGTGGTGCATAGCTATCCTTTTTACCCCACCTCATTTTTTCTAGACTCAGAAAAAGGCTAACAAATTGCTGTACATGTATAATTTACTCTGGGGGGGGGGTCAAATTTTCTTTTTACTTACTGGAAAGATTTAAATTGACTTCCTGCATCTGGCTCTGATTCAGAACTCTTCATCAACTGCTTCTACTCTTTAATACATCTAGACTCCAACATTTTTTTATTACAAGCTCTGATTCCACACTGGATAGACTCATCCTTCTGGATATCTACCCATAATTCTCTTCCCCATTTCATGTCCCCTTGATCTACCAAATCTTCCTTTAAACTCCTCTCAGATTGGCTCCCCAAATCATGAAGTTTGTCACTAAACCATAATATCTATGAACCAGGTGCTACTTTTGTTTGCCATAGCTGGATATACTGTGACAAATTAAAAGCTAGGCCATAACTTGCTATATGAGGCAGACCCCATCCATCATTGTTTCTGGGATTCAGCAATCTATTTTTTCCATTTTGGTGCTTTTCCATGTTAGGATATATCTTTCTATCCAACTTTGCAGTTCTACAGACTTGGGTGATTAGCCCTTAGACTAGCGGAATGTTTCTTATGATGATCGGTATATTTTGCATTTTTCAAGCTGACAAACTCAGTATGCATCTGAATCTCAATAACCGTGTGTTATGAAATGAGAACCAAAAATGATACACTTTTCTATTGATAGGTAATATTTTCTGTTGTGCCTATATTCTTATAGCAAAGTATACATATTTTACATGGTCTGAGAGGCATGCCCATATTTGAAATTCTCTTGCCTATTTTCCCTAAAAGCTATGGACTCTGGGAAACATAATGAAAGTGGCATTATTAAGAGGTCTTGTACAGACAATCCCATAATGTATATATCAAGGCAGTAGAGAGAGATTGTCATTAGAAGTTAGAGTGGGATTCAAGCCAGAACCACCTTTGCAATTTGACTGAACAAAACTTTTTGCTGAACAGACATCTGAAAACAAATGTGTAGCTTTCAGTTTTCTTCAGTCTAAACTAATGAAAAGCTAAAAAAGTAAATATATAATGATGGTACAATTTCAGACCTAAAAGGAATTTTTGTACAAAAGCTATCTTTTCATTTCATGTATATGTTGAGGCATAGCAAATGACATTAAAAATTATTTTGTTTCATTAAAATGCAATATGCAGTGGCTTCTTTAAGGATAGCAGCCAGTTTCATTGTATTTTATAGATAAGTATGGCATTAACATTCCCTGAAAGCTTCATGAATAAATGCTGAAACATTCTTTAGATATAGGCTGTTAAATGAAAGAGCAAAGGTGTCCTTAAAAGAAAGTAATCACAGCCCTCTTGAAAATGTTCAGCAATTAAGTGGTTAAATGTCCCATCAGTCCTTGCTTTTGCATCTGTCACGTTGATGGCATCTTTGTGCACATTTTCTATCTTGCATTGTCCTTGATTCATCTGGAGTTGTTCAAATATCAGAGAATATTCTGCATTTTTTGTAGGTTTTCTTTTCCTGTTTTCTGAATTTCTCTGCTTCTTTGACAGTGTTTGGGCAATTTCATTATGTAAGATAACTTCTGGGTAAGAACTCGAGTGTTACTGTCTCTTTCACATAATCTAAAATGCCATACGTTGCAGCTTCTGCTTTTGTACATTTCTATGAATTATCTTGCTTTCTTTTTGGCTTCATGGTAGCTGTGCTTTCTTTGCATTGTTTCATTTCTTTCCATGCATCCCCAAAGTATTTTTCATTTGAGTTATTTTCTGAATGGTACACATATAGTCTACATTAATATTTTTCATTGCATTTGATTCATGAAACTTTCTGGGTGTTTAGTTCACTGCTGTCATCACATTTGGTTTTGACATCATTACAGTCCTCTATATAGGTGGAGATGGTTGTACTGTGTTGGATGAGTTAACATTGGTTGTAACTTCAGCAAGACAAAACAAACTCTTTGAAGAAGCTTCAACCACATAAAAAAAGGATTTTTGCATGGGGGCAAGACCACCTGCACTCTTCATCTGGAGGAATTGCCTAATACAACCTTCTACTGTATGTACACTAACGCCAGGATCACACAACATCAGAGAAGGTTGTAAAGCCTTAAACTCTGAATCACTGCTGCTACACAAATGCAAACTTCACACAAACACAAACTGTAGACCAATACCAACTGCACACCAATACCAACTGCACACCAATACCAAATGCACACAGACACAAACTGCACACCAATACAAACTGCACTCCAGTACAAACTGCACAGAAACTGCACACAAACACAAACTGCACGTCAAACTGCACACCAATACAAAATGCACACAAATACAAACTGCACACACTTGTGAATTTTGATTGTAAAGGGTATAGGCTGTTTTGTAAATTTTATCTATACAGAGGTTCTGTTGTTTTGATAATGCCTTGTCTTGTGAAAGGCTGTTGATTAATATAATTGCTCAGTGTATGGATGTCATTCTAACAAAAGCCTACATATACTTTAATAGTGAATATTATAAACAGATTACTGGAGTAAAAATGGGTGTGTAGCAGCACCTGTTTTTGCCAGTATTATCCTTTGGTGGTAGGAAAAACTATATTTTTGATTCATTGTATTATCATTGCATGTAATTTATTTACATTACTTGGATGATGTATTTTTATATGAAGGGACACTGATGACTTACTTCAGAAGTTTTTAGCCTGTAGCAATGATACAACTTCAGTTTTAAGATTTAAGGGAGAACAGAGCTCTACTTATATAATTTTTCTAGACATAGCAATAATTAAAAACAAAGAGAAAATGTCCTTTGAATCCACTAGCTATAAGAAAGAAATCTTTTTGAACAGTTTTTTACACTATATGAGTCAAAAACAACATTTTGAAAGCTCAGATGATCCAGTTGTCCTGTTTAGTTTCTGAAGATGATTTCTTCACAAAGGAAGTAAAGATACTGGATGACATGTTCTTTGACAGGGGTTACCCTGATGTTGTTATAGAAAAATATAAGGAGGAAAGGAAGAAATTATGGTTAATAGACTAACTAAATACAAGCCCCTTATAAGACACCCTGATCTCTTGCAAATTAACAAATCCAACAAGAAGTTCTCAACAGCAATGATTTGTTGTTACAGCAGTATAACTCAGGAGGTAAGGAGAGTCCATTCAATGAAATGGGATTTGGCATATGAACCAACACGATTAAAGGGAGGACTAGGAGATAAACCATTATTAGTGTAAAAAAGCAAGCAAACTTAAAAAATTTTTTGAAAAGGCATCTATTGATGAACCCAGGGGGACAAAAAAGGAGATGATGAGATGTGAAAGTTGTACCCAATGCAGATTTATTGTGGTGGAACCCAACACCACCATTTCTGATTACCCAGAAGTGTTAGCACCAAAAGGCAGTGGCAGATTTAACTATAATACTAAGGGTATATTGTGCACAATATTTATCATGCCCTGCATTTTACATGGGCAAGACTCAAAACAGCCTTAGAAAAAGAATAGACCAGCATGTTTACACTATGCTTAAGGCAGATCCTACTAATGCCATTTTTAATCATTCTGTTAAGTGTAAAGATTTTAACAAGTTTTTATGTTTTATTTTGGAAAGTGTAAAACTTTTTGCACAGGGCGGTAACTGAGGAGCTCAACTGGAATCTATGGAGTTGCATTAGCAAATGCTATTGGATGCTACAAAACCTCCCAGTTTAAATGACAGGACTTCTATTGCTTGTCTATTGCAGTTAAAAAGGAACCTGTTAAGGTTTAGTTAACTATTAAACACAATGATGTTGTGGTTGTATGTGCTCCTTATAGTTGTGTTGTTGTTTATTTGGTTGACTATTAAAAATATGTGTTTAGTTATCTTTTTATATATTTTCAAACATTTTTCACCATTGGTTAATGTTTCAACATATTGCATTAATATTTGTAATAACATCTTAGTTTTTAACATTTGATTAATTAGAAAATGATTGGTTTATTTATCCTTCTGACAGTTTCACTGATTGTATTCAAATGTGATGATTTTTTTTTTTGTTTTTCAGTTCTGAAAAAGTTCCATTTTTTTGTAAAAAGAATTTTTTTTTATTTATTTTACATTTGTTAACCGGGCTAGTCTGGCTGGATACATGTCCATTTTCAGCAGAGGCCCGAGGAGAAAAGCTCCATTAACACTAATAACTAACAGTGATAAAAACTATCAAAAATTTAGACAAACTAAAGAATTTAAACACTCAGACATAAAAGCAAACAGCAAAAAAAACCAAATGTGATAAATAAGTAAGGAGATTAGGAACAGTTATTATGTAGTTTAGAAGAATTCAGAGGTAGTAGGAAAAGAGATAACAGTGGGGAAGGTAGTATTCCAATGAATTATTAGCTAGGGAGAGACTGTCAGGGAAAGAAGAGGACTGAGAAAATAGTTGCAACATATGGAGAGTCAGTAACAAATTCACTAGTTACAAGTTAGAATAGTACAAGTTAATCCAGGGTACTAGTATTAGGAAAGAGAATAGCATTGATGTGAACTGAAAGTATGAAGTATGGAAAAAATGACAAGATGTAGTGATACAGCATAAAGAAGGAAGAAGTAGGAAGAGAAAAAGAGAAGAAGGAAGAGTCAATAAGCAGGTAGGTGAAAAGAGGGATAAGTCAGGAGTAAAGGATAATAATTAAGAGTGAGGAGGAGGGGACTGAAAAAGAAGTGCATTCTATGTTGAGCTCAGTCAGGATTAGCACATGGGCATAGCCAGTGAGTTTGAAGATGGTGTTTTATTTGTTTTTTGAAAAGGTTGGATGAGCTTAGGGTGGTCAGTTCTACGGGTAGTTTATTCCAATATGATCCAACAGTATTTGCAAATAAGGAGTCACCTGCTTTATTGTGGGATTTGAGAGTAGATACTAGAAGCTTGTTGGCTGAGCGAAGTGAGGTAAGGTTTTTATATGGGGTGATTAGGTTATTAAGTATGGGTGTATTGGAGGGGTGGTGCAGAATGTTAAAAGTGATGACCAATTGACGCACGGGTATTAGGTTCTGAAGTTCTAGCCAGTGAAGTTTTTTTAGATTGAGACAATGATGAGTACGGAAAGGGGATCCTGTGGCAAACCTGGCAATACTATGGTAGGCTGTGTTAAGTTTATAAAGGTTGGCTTTAGAAATGTTGATAAAGGATGGAGAGGCATACAGTAATGTGGAGATAAGGTGAGTTTGGGCAAGAGACACTCTGGTGGTAGCACTAAGAAAGGGCTTTAGTCTGTAGAGGGCACCCATTTTCTTGTTTACGGTCTTGATGGTTATATCAATATGGTTATCAAAGCTTAGCTGATTGTCAATAGTAACGCCTAGTAGTTTGGTGGAATAGTCAGGTATAATTATAGTGCCATTACAGGACACCAGGGAGAATGAGATTGGGGTGGATTTGAGGGTTGGGGTGAAGAGTAATAATTTAGTTTTTTTGGGATTGAGGAGGAGACAGATCTGTTGGAACCATTTTTCTGCTGTTGTAAAGACCTTTTGGGTGGAGGAGTGGAGTTCTTCTGGAGATGGAGCAGAGCAGATGAGAGTAGAATCATCAGCATACTGTATGCAAATGGATGTTGGAGAGAAGTGGGAAGATTATTTATGAATATTGAGAACAGGAGGGGACCTAAGATGGATCCTTGTGGCACTCCGATAGTAACTGGGACTTGAGAGGATAGATGGTTGTCCCAGAGGACTGCTTGTTTTCTATTTGTCAAGTAAGATTCAAACCACTGTAGTGTTAGTGAATCAAGTGAGAGGGATTTTAAAGTATCTAGGAGAAGTTGATGGTTGACCATATCGAAGGCTTTAGAGAGGTCCAGGAATAGTGCAGAGGAGAAAAGGTTTTTATTGCGATTTTTATTGATCACGCCAGTGAAGGAGAGGAGGGCAGTGGTAGTACTGTGGTGGGGCCTAAAACCATGCTGAGAGTCTGCTAGTAAGTTATTATGCAAGAGATGATGTAAGAGTTGATGGTGTATGCAGCGTTCCATGATTTTAGATAGTGGAGAAAAAGAAGGGCTATAGGCCTGAAATTCAAAGTTCGTTGGAGTTTCCTCCTTTATGGAGGGAATGATATGGGAGATTTTCCAACAGGATGGGATAGTGGATTCGTTATGGGTCTGGTAATTAAGATGGAAACTGGGTAAGCTAGTTCAGTTGCTGCTAGTTGAAGATATTCAGCTGGTAGATTATCAGCAGAAGGGGTACAAGGTTTAAGTTTTGAGAGTAACTTCTGTATATAGGTTGTGGAGACTGTATTAAGTGTAAGAGTAGGGGTGCTGTTTTGAGGAGAGGAGGTTGTTTGAAGGGGAGGGGGGCTCATAGTGTTAGCTAGAGTAGTGACTGTTTGGGAGAAGAAGTTGTTGAAAGTATCAGCTATCACATTAGGTTGGGTCTGAGCTAGGCTAGTTGGTGTAGGTGTTTTGGTGTTTCCTGGGTGGAGCAATTTATTGATTCCTGACCAGAAATGTTTAGGGTTTTGGTTTTGTTGATACTGCAGGTAATAGTTCTTTTTATCTAGATAGGTGAGTTTTTTTGTTATGTTTCTGAGGTGTTTGAAATTTTGGTGGTCAGTTCGGTTTTGGTGGATCTCCATTTATTCCATGATTTATTTCTAGCTAGCATTGTTTGTTTGGTTTTTTTGGAAAGCCATGGGGCTGCTTTGGAGCCTAGTCTAATCAATCGAGATGGGGCATGATGCTGGAGAATTTGTAGGAATTTATTGTTAAAATGGTTAACTGCTTCTTCAAGTGGGAGGTGTTTTAGAGTTGACCAGTTATATTGTTTGATTTCATTACGAAAGGATGATAGGTTAAAATTAGTTTTGTTGTGTACAGTACGATATGTAGCCTGCTTGGGATTATTGTATTTTTGTTTAGTGATATAGGTAAGGAGATGGTCGCTGATATTGTCAGGAGTATTCCAGTTTTATAAGAGGGGATTGTTGTTGATCAGTATCCAATCCAGGATGGCTTGTTTCTGGGTTGATTTGTATATTCTAGTAGGGGAGTTTATGGTTTGTTGAAAGGTAAAGAGATTGAGGTGAATGGAAGGTTTGGGAGAGATGCAGGAATTCCAATCTATATTAAAGTCTCCTAAGATTATGGTTTCCTGAGGAAAGTTGCAGGAGACCCAGCTAAGGATATTTTCTAGTGTATTGACGTTATTGCCTGGCGGGATGTAGGAGCATATTATATAGATGGCTTTGGTTTTGTTAATTTGGAGTTTGGAACAGAGTATTTCTGCATTGGCTGGGGAGGGGGGCAGGGAGTCAATTAAGGCTAGCTTCAGTTGGGATTTGTATAGTAAGGCTACTCCTCCGCCCTTTTTGTTAAGATGATCTTGCCTTAAGGTGCTATAGCCTGGGGGAGTGATTTCATTATCTTTGGTACCTGGTTTTAGCCAAGTTTCTGTGAGACATAGAATATCAAAGGCATAGAAGTCAATTAAAGCATGGAGTTGTGTGATTTTATTGTTGATGCTGCGAATATTTAAGTGAGCTATTGAGAGGGAGTCAGTAGAGAAAGGTGAACCAAAACTATTAGCAGTTTGGTTAGTAGGAGTATGGTTGAGATGATTGTTAGGGCCAGGGTTGGGGTGGATGTCCCCATGTATTAGTAGGAGTGTTTGTGGGACTTGACATACCTTTGTATTTTTGCAGGGTATTAGGTGAAACCGTCTTGTGGTTAGGAATCTGTTACGGTGTAATGTGTGGTAGAGAGGGGGAAGGTAGGGACAGGACGATAGGATATTACTATGTGTTTGGGTAAAGGAAGTGTAGAGGTTGTGTGTTTGGCTTTATGAGGAGATTGGCTAAGTATTAGATATTCGTAGGAAGTAAGAGTATAGTAAAGAAGGAGGATGTTAAGAAGTGTTTGAATAAAGCATGTTGAGGCTTAATGGCATGTTATTATTGAGCTGAGGTTAGCAAGTGTAGGAGTGGGTGGTTTGGAAGGTTGAGAGTGGGGTGTGGTACTTAGATAGGATTGTGGAGTGTGGGTGTGGTGGTTATAATTGGTGAAATGAGTTAATAGGTGATAGTGGGGCAGGAAATGAGATAGGATGTTAGAAGGTTGGGGGTGTGCCTGTGTGAGTATAAGGGTAGGGCCCCTGGGGGTGGGTGGGAATTGGGGGTAGGGAGGGGAGCGGAGTGAGCGTGGCAAACGGAGCGGGAAGAACCAGTGAGGGGATCAAGGCAGAAAACAATCAGGAAGGACGAGAGAGACACTATAACAGATGTGGGGTAAAGGTGAGCTATAGAGTAATAGTACAGTGGGGATGTAAGGTGGGTGGGGAGAGTCAAAAGAAGGGGAAAAACTAGTATTTTCAATAGTACAGTGCTCAGAAAAATATGGGGAAAAACTAGTGTTTTCTATAGTACAGTGCTCAGAAAAATATGGGGAAAAATAGAGTGATTCTCAGTAAAAAGGGCGCCACCTAGTGGCCAGGTCTGGGGTGATGAGGGACAGAGCAACCAGAGAGTTTACCAGGTGAAAAAGTCTGGGTAGAGGGAGAGTGTTCTCAAGGATAAAGCTGAGGAGAGGAGGGAAAGAGAAAAAGTGATTAAAATACTACTGGGGAGGGGCTGCTGGTTAACCTGGGAGGGAAGTAAAAATAGCCTGAAGAGTAAAATTATACAATACAAGAGTAGGACATACTTTCCAAAAAGGTCTATTCTGGGTAGACAGTCTTATAGGGGAGGACGTAAAATCCTATTCAGGATTGTGTTGCTTAGTATGATATCCACAGGGCCTCTTTAGCAAGGGTAGGTCAGGAACTCAGGTGTACAGGCTGGTAATTAAATATGAAGAAAGAGAAAGAGAAAAGTAAGTAAATGCATTAGTAAATGAAGCATGTAGTAGATAACCAGGACATAATGCCCAAAATTAAACCAGATTAGTACAATGACAATCCCAATTCACACTTTAAAAAATAACACAGTAGGGCACATATATTCTTACTACAGCTAAGCACTAGAAAGTCAAATGTAGCTAGTGACATATACCCTAATGTGTAACTTAATCTTTTCTCATTAGCATTAAGCAGTTACAGAAAGCACTTAACTGAAATTACATGGTATTTCTGAGAAAATTATTGTAATATTTCATTTGGTTGCAGGACTACATTGTATGCATTTTCTAAAAATATTCATTTACACATATATTTTATTGCTTTTTTATATTTGTGTGTCCCAGCAGCTAGCCATTTTGCTCATACTATGCCCAGCCAAGAAACGGAATATGGAGCCTCACTGAATGTTGCACTGTATTTCTAGACAGTACGCGGATCACTTCAGTGGTCTAGAATATGCTTGGGTTATCATTACATGAAAGGTAATAATTCTGTATATTTCACCAGAAAAACATAATTTGTAACCTGTTTTGGCTAAAACATAATTCTTTGAGGCAGATAAAGTAATAGGTTGAACTTCAGTATTGAGCGGCCCTGGAATCCCTAAATATAGCAGTATTAGGTATATTTCCTAACAGATTTCTGTAATGAAATTTCAAAGCAGAACTGAGGTACAGCCTTTCATATACAAGTGCCAGCAAATGTACAATACAAAACTGCTTTTCCTGAAAAGAATAAGGCCTGTTTCATGGAAAAGAATGCAACTACATACTGACAGGATTGTTTTTTAATATCTTGTGCATTTAGTGGAAGAACACATGACAAGACCAGTGCATTGCATCTGCTTAGCAACAGTAACATGTGACAAGGGAAGTAGGGAGTTCATAAGTCTCATGTAAAATGATACTGTGAACTCTGAAACAGTTTATGCAAGTTAAATGAGAAAAATCTATGTGTTTGATAATGTTATACCATTAGAAGGATTACCTCAATGTGTGTATATATATATATATATATATATATATATATATATATATATATATATATATATATATATTTGGTCTAGGACACATGTTCGACTAGCATATGTCCAAATCACAAAACATCAAACACACATACACGAAAGCGCTTAACATCAAAAAGCGCTTCTGTGTATGTGTAGTTAAAAAAAAAAATCTACGTTTCTGCAGGGGGGGCTTCGCACCCCTGCAACCCCCACACCCCCTACTTTATTATTCTCACTCCGAGATCGCACTACAGTGGGGAAAAGGGAATTTTCCCTTACCCGCACTGTAGTCCGATCTACGAAACAGGCACACATACACGGAAGCGCTTGTCGATGTTAAGCGCATTCGTGTATCTGTGTTCGATGTTTTGTGATTCGGACATATGTTAGTAAAGCATGTGTCAAGATCCCGTGTGTAGATATATATATATATATATATATATATATATATATATATATATATATATATATATATTAGTTTACTATGTAAGCAAAATAGACTAGGCTATGCCTTGGATTGATTGGAGTATAAATTCTTTTATTTTCCTGTCTGTAATTTAAATTTATCATTATATCCTTTCTGCCTTTCACAGTCATAACAGCTATGTAACAGGTATATATAATTGATTTTTGAATACAAATTCCATGTCTCTCTTGCCTACCATTAACAACAAATCAGTGATTTCTTACACTTGGGTTCTATTGCCTTCACTATCATTGTCTATTTGGCATTTTACTCAGTTTCTTTTGACTGCATTTTGCTGAATTTCGGCTCAGTATGCAGAATATCATACTGGTTTGGAAATCATCTTTATTGAGCTGTCATTATAAAAAATCTAATAGTCCAATAATGAAACTACTACACATCCCACTAAATTTTTATTCATATCTAATCTGTCATGTCTAAAACATTGTGGTGTGTAGTAGTCAAAAATGTGAATTCAAATTCAATACTCAGCTGCACTAAAACTTGTAAGGGGGAAGTAGCAGTCTTATTTGCATTTTATAGCTGACAACCCTTTGTTACTGGTTAAATGTTTAATAATGAAATCTCTAAGCATAACTGAGATATGTCATTTTAATCACATGTACCAGATTCAGGGGCTCATATGCCTGTGTTGTCACATTCAGACATTTTGCATTATAGTTAGTTTCCATTTAGAGTGTTGTGATTAAAGTCTGCTTAGTATGCAAAATACAGTAATGACCAAGAATAATCTTTACTGATTTCCATAATAGTCATTCTATAAAGTCTCTTAATTTATTTATTTAACATTTGTTGACCGGGAAAGTCTGACTAGGAAAGAGTCTATTTTCAGCTGAGGCCCGGGCAGAAACGCTCCAGACACATGTCTTTGGAACTAATAGTTCCAATAAAATTTTCCGAAAAACAAAAAAATGTCAGTTAACCCAGCACCCAAATTTATACAGGATTTACTGCCCCTGTGGGAGTGGTTACTGACTTGAAACTGTAGTTTTATTGGCCATTCTGGGTCAATTCCAAAACTCCTTCATCTTCCTCTCTTAAAACCTGGTTGCCTCGTGGTTTTGGCATCTTTTCAGGCTTGTTGGCTGTTGGTGAAGCACCCACCAAGAGGTGAAAACGCTGAGAGAAGAAAGGAGCCACTTTTGAGACTTTAAGTATTTTTCCTCTGTTTATTTGCTAAGTTTTTCTGCATAGCCGCCTATTTTGAGTATTTTCTGGCTTGTTAAATTTGATTTCTGCATTAGTAACTGTATTTAGAGCACAGCCTAGAGCTGTTTACTGAATTTCCTGTTTGCACTTATTTTTAAAATTGTTTTTTTCTCAAAACTTGCATTTTATCTGTCTTTGGCCTAGCACTCTTGTGTGGGGTCATTTACTGCACTGTTATAACTTGCTGATACTTGTTAACCTCTGCTATCTCTGCAAAAAAAAAAACAAAAAAAATCTTGCCTTTTTCCCATTTTTCTGAGATTTAAAAAAGTTCATTTACAGGCTTGCTGTTCTTGAACTGTTTGTAAGTTTCTGTGAGGCCATTTTTTGCTTGGGCTAAAGGAAAGTCTCTCTGTTGATCAGTGGCAGTGAAAAACATTGAGTAGCCTGTCTGCCCCTGTGGGAGTGGTTACTGACTTGAAACTGTATTTTTATTGGCCATTCTGGGTCAATTCCAAAACTCCTTCATCTTCCTCTCTTAAAACCCTCTTTTGCGCGGTTTTGCGCATTTTTGAGCATAGCGCAACAATGGGCAGCGCCGCCTAATTGGGTTTAAACTATTCCTGGCTCCACAAAGTCTGCTCTTCACTTTTTCCCTTAGAACTGCTCTATCTCTCAATTTAAACACCATATTCTCATTCTAAGGCCCTTCACTGGTCCAATTAAGTAATCCTACAAGTTAGCACTATTAAACCATAAGCACTACTTACTCTTATAATCTCTACGATTACCCTGTCCTGTATTGGTCCATCTTAACTTCAGTTTCCCTATTACTCTAGCATGTCCAAAGGTCAGTCAATGGTTTCCTTTCCAGTCCAGCTGTTGAATCCTGGAATTTTGAGGCAATGTTACAACTGTCTCATGTACACGGACAACAATCTCCTCCTCCAAACAGGTTCAAATATATGTGAGAGATGCAACTATTTAGCCAAACTGGAGGCTGAGCTCTCTCATCTCAAAACTGGTGTAACCAGTCAGGAGGAGAAGGTAACCTCACACAACACAATACCAGTATCACATAGTCCCACCACATCAGCGAACCAAACACATAAATACACAAAAACATACTCGGAGGCTCTAAATAAAAATCTACCTAAGCAACAGAGACCTCCAAAGCAGACATCCAAGCAAACGCTACCTCAAAACAAAACACACACAACACATAACCCACAAAGTCAGTGTGCCAAGCAGCCACAGCCCTTAAGGCTGAATAACACACCTGATACTCTTGTTATAGGTGACTCTATTGTCAGACACACTGACATCCCGCTCACCAGGCTGAATAAAGAGAAGGTCACAGTGAGCTGCCTGTCGGGCGCTAGGATCCGCCACATAACGCAAGCACTCAGGTCACTCCAAAGCAAATACAAATATGACTCAGTCATTGTACATGCTGGTGTGAATGACCTGAGACGTACCTCCCTGGACTACATGAAAAGAGACATAGAGGAGCTCTCTGATCATGTAGCCCAGGCTGGTATGACCCTGACCTTGAGCAGCATCTTACCCTCACCTAGAATGATGCCACAGTACAAAGACAAAATGATCGATTTTAACAATTGGCTAAAAGTTTGGTGTCATTCAAAGGGGATCCAGTGTCTGTCAGCCTGGGATGACATGCTCGACAAGCCACTAGGCTTCGCTAGGGACAGCTTGCACCTGTCACCACTGGGCTTTCGGATATTGGCAAAGGCTCTTGCCACCCCCATAGTGCCTTTTTTAGGCAAGGCTCAAAAGTCAAACCCACCCCATAGACAGCACAAGGAACAAGAAACTAAGGGTAATGCTGCTAAACGCCAGAAGTCTTAACCTCAAGATGCATGCACTCAAAGCTCTCCTCAGTATGGAGAACATCGATATCTGTGCAGTGACAGAAACCTGGTTCAAGGCTCCAGAGAGCACCCCAGCACTACCAGGCTATACCTCATATCATGCTTTTCGGCCCCAAAACCAGGACCGAACCACAAAAGGAGGGGGAGTTTCCATATTTATCAAGGATATCCACACCTCCAGGTTAGTGGCATTGCACGGCATCGGAGACCATCCATGTGCAACTAACAGTGGGCAAGACTGCTTTTCAGTTTATAGCATCCTACAGACCACCCTCTCAAAGTCAGGAATCCCATTCGTCTTTCCTGAAAACATTGGAGAACATGAAGATCTCTCCGAACACCATTATATTGGGCGACTTCAACTACCCAAACATTGACTGGAAGCACTACTCAAGCCCCAGCACCTTAGCCCAAAGATTCCTGGAAATTATAAACTCAAATGCTATGGAACAACTAGTCACCACTCCCACAAGAGGGGACAACATACTAGACCTGATCATTACCAACATGGGGACTCTATGCTCCACAGTAGAAGTATATCCCTCATTGGTAAGATCAGACCATAAATTAATTTCACTGGATGTCCACATCCCGACCCCACCCCCGGCCCAGAAAACCACAGTGAAAAACTTCTCAAAGGCGAACTTCTCACTTCTCAAAACCGAAGTGGAATCCTTCAAGGCCCCAGGGCCAGTGGAAACTACAGCCCAAACTGCAGAATCCTATATAAACACATTCTACGGACATCTCCAGGAATGCATGGATCATGCTATCCCAAACAAAACCAAGACCCAGTCATCCAAAGGCAGGCGTCCAGTCTGGTGGACCCCTGCCATAAATAAACTGTACAACAGAAGGAGGAAGCTACTACATGATAGAGCAAAATCCTAATAGGGAAGGCATCTCTGAGCAGTACTAGCAAAAATTACGATCCTCATAAAATCCTCCAAGGCCAGCTTCGAGAGAAAAATTGCACAGGACACCAAAGACAATCATAAGGCTTTTTTCAGTTATGTTAGAAACCTGGGATGCAACTCCCAGACTTGTTCTGAGTTGATTCTAAATGACAAAAAATACACTGAACCCACAGACATCGCCAATATCCTGGCAGACAGGTTCAGTGCAAACTTCTCCACCCCCTCCCCCCCAAAAGAGCAAATATCTATCCCGGCAGAGGGCTGCCTCCCAAACATCTCAGGCACTCAGGTGAAGGCTGCCCTCTCCAAAGCAAAAAACACTGCTTCCATGGGACCAGATGGCATCCCAGGTTGCATCCTACATGAACTACAAGAGGAACTAATCCCTCAAATAAAACAGCTATACAATCTCAGCCTCACTACAGGATATGTGCCCACAGAATGGCGTACAGTAACAGTGGTCCCACTCCACAAAGGTGGAGCATCTACGGACCCTGGAAACTATCGCCCCATAAGCCTGACTAGCTTAGTCTGCACGGCTATGGAGAGGATCATCATGGAGCTCATAAACAAAGACATTGGGGACCTACGGACACTAGATCCTACCCAGTTCGGCTTTGTCAAGGGCAGATCCTGCCTTTTGAACCTGGTTGACTTCTTTGAAACAGTCACCAAAGCCATAGATGAAGGGAAGGTAGTCCACACAGCCTATCTGGACCTTGCAAAGGCATTTAACACAATACCCCACTCGGGCATCATAGATAAGCTATCCAGCTTAAATATAAACCCCTATGTCACAAGATGGGTCGCAAACTGGCTCAAAGACAGAACCCACAGAGTGAGAATTGCTGGAGCCATGTCAGACTCAAAACCGGTCACAAGTGGTGTCCCACAGGGTTCTGTCCTGGGACCACTCTTGTTCAGTATATACTTTTCCGAGGTACAGGCAAATGTGGGAGGACTATGGCTCACCAAGTTCGCAGACGACTGCAAACTGGGCGCCATAATCAACTCTCCAGCTGACACAAACATCCTTCAAAAAGGTCTCACAGAGACAGATAACTGGTGCCAGCACCATGGTTTAAAGCTAAATGCCAAAAAATGTATAGTCATACCCTTTGGCAAAAACAATGTGCCCACAAATTACCACATAGGCAGAAACCCATTAAGTACAGAGAAAGTTATTAGGGACCTGGGGACCCAAGTTGATAGCAATCTCTCCTTTGAAAACCACATTGCCAAAGTGGTTAGGAAGAACTTCTACATAGCCCACCTCATCATGAAGGGTTTCACATCTAGATCAAGAGAGGTAATCGTGCCCCTTTATTCATCCCTCATCAGGCCCATCATAGAATACAATGCCCTTTTGGGATGTACCTTACCCGACACCTGCAGCAATTAGAAAGACCCCAAAAGTATCTCACCAAGAGGATCAAGGGTCTCAAACAGATGCCATATACTGCTTGGTTAAAAAAACTCCAGCTCTACTCAGTTGCATACCGCCTACTTCGAGGCGATCTATGCCTGACATGCAAAGCTATGTCAAATCCAGAATTAATGGACATGCTCCACCTCAGTAAATCTAAATCCCTTAGAGCCACACGCTCGAGGGACTTGAACCTCAGCACAGAAATAAATAGAACTTGCTGGAGGGACAGGTTCATAACCCAGAGGCTCTCTTCGCTCTGGAATAGAATTCCAGTTCATGTGAGGCAGAGCACCTCACTGAATCTCTTCAAGAAGAATCTCGATAAGTGGATGGGGGATCGTAGGTTTGTCCCAGGGATTACTCCCACGTCACTATTAGACAGAGGCACAGTAAACTAAACCTTAAAAAGGGCACAGTATACTCAAATCAAGGGGTGGCGTAAGCCATACAGAATCGGGCTAGGCTTATAATTGCCCCAGGGCAGATAGCCTAGTATGAACCTATGAACCTATGAACCTATGAACATAATTCACCAGCTAGAATAACCCAAACCTCTTCACTTTCTAGGGGGAAGTTAAATGAACAGGTCCACTTTATGAAACAGTTAACTACCCTCCTTTCTACTTTAAAGCATTTTCACTAAAAATATTGACAAACATCTTAATTCTTTGCACTACAAAATACCTTTCAAACCCACATCTTTTCATTGAAGCTCTTAGCCCATATTTTCAAAATATCTCTTATTGCCAGAATAATCCATTCAATTTCGAGTATGTATTAATTATTCCCCTGCCCAAGATCCCACAGTTTAGGTGTGCCAATTACTACAGACCACTTGTTAGTCTGTGCCTTTTAGCTAAGTTCTTCAAAAAATTAGCGTACTGTTAGTTACTTACGTGCATACACACATCTGATTTACTATATAGTAAAAAATGGCTTCTGGCCAAAATATAATACTGAAACTGCGGCATTCACCTTAACTTCATAAATTTACTCTAAAATGGATAAGGTATGTTATTTTGTCTATTTTTTTAGATATAAATAGAAAAATCTGAAACAGTCAATCATAATCCTTTACTTAATAAAACAGCTTATTATGCAGTTTCATAGGAAGTACTGTGTTTGTCCAAAAACTACTTATCTAATAAAACCTTCTTAGTCACAAGTTGTCACTGTTTCTCTGAAATAAAGACCCTCACCTCAAGGCTTCTCTAGGTTCTATGCTTGACTCTTTACTTCTGTCATTATATAACAACAACTTACCCTGAGATCTTCCTCAGGTAAACATTACCATGTGTGCAGGTGATATGGTGCTTACCTCTGATTGCAAGTCTTCTGTCCGGTTAAGTTCATTATTATGAAACAGTTTTACCTCTGGCTATCCTACAACAAACTGTTAGCTCTCACAAATGTACAGTAATGGCACCTGGTACTTCGAGAATACTTACCAATGCTTCTATACCCTGGATAGTCAATCCATTATGCTCCATACTGACATTTATAAAACAACAGTACCTTGGCGTTATGCTAGATGTGTGACATTCCTTTTATGGCTATATTGAACTTATTACCTACAATGTTGTACATTGTCTTAAGATAGCTGATAGTGTTTTACATCAATTTATTTATGAAACATGATAGGTTATAGCCATAAACATGTTAATCTCTAAAATAGATCCGTCCATCCACAACTCTTTCCCACCTTTGCACATGGGGTTGGGGTGTCACTTCAACAGTGACAATCATCTAGAGCTAAGGTTAACACCAGTGGGTGGCAAGCCCTGCTGCGGAATCTATTCTATTTAGTTAAAATGGCCTTTGGAAATTTAAAAACTGGAACCTCTGGAAACTAGTCAGTTGAAAACAAAAGTATAGCATTCAGTTATCTCAAGAGGAAAAAAAGCTAATAAAGCATAAATACATAAAGCTGTTGTGACTTAAGATGTAAAAACTATGCATTACTCTATAAAATTATCATTTCATTCTTTTATTTGTTGAGGCATATATTAAAAATGGATTTTTTCACTAAAATTCAGGACGCAGCTGTTCCTTTCACTTGGAGGGTAGGAGCCCAATCTAAAAATGTTTTAGATAATTATAGCAATAATATTTGCTGTAAATTTCCTGTAAAATGTTTAACCATTTAAGCCATACCAGAAAATATTCAGATGTTAAATGATTAGTCCTGAGCGTAGCTAAATGCTGCTTTCCTTAACATGCAGTGGGATTCCATAAGTTGGGAATATGCATGGATAATAACCCATCACACTAACATGTACTATTGATTTGATGATAGAGATCAAGGTCTTTTGTATATGCATTTAAGGAGCCATTAGTTCTAAAAAGACATAGTAGATCTAGGTGAAGGGGTCTTTCATCGAAGAAAAGGAAAAACAGATCATCTTGGAAGAGTATATAGGATGGCCAATCAGACAGTGACTTTTTGGGTTCTACTTTATGCGCTCGGAACACGAAAAACCTGAATCCAAATAGCTCGACACATAAAGAGCGAACCGCAAATATGTTGAACGTACTAAAGTGTGAAATTTAAAACCTCGAACCATCATAGTCGGCCAACCCACCACCCACAACACACTACCTACTCAAACCCAATAAAAAAACACATACATACACTAACCAAAACCCTACTTCTAACCCTAAATTAAAGCACCAAAACCCTACTGCTAACCCTGCACTAAACCCCACATACACAACTATCTATGCACTATCCTTAACCCCTCCCTAACCCTAAGGTCCATAACTACTGCACACATCCCCTACGGAGCTATACCCAAACAAACTAAATATTCCACACACATACACTTAACAAAACCCTACACTAAACCTTACATACATTACCTACACAAAACCTTACATACACTTCCTACCTATGCACTTAACTTAACCCCTCCCTAACCCTAAGGTCCGTAACTATCGCACACTTACCTTACAAAGCTATACCGCAGACAGGCCAACTATGCAAATTCGATATTTCCACTTTCACGGTTTCATTCGTTTGACGTATTCGCGATTCACTCTTTACAAGTCGGGCTATTTGGATTTGGGTTTTTCAGCTTCCGAGCGCATAAAGTAGACCCACTATTTTGGTTAGGGACCTCTGGGATCTCTCCAGTTGAGTGATATGTGCCCACTGGTTAGTATTTACTGTTGACAAATGAAATATTGTGTTGTAGACGATCCCTGGGATTCATTAACAACTGTGTAGGCTTCATGCTAAGCCTCCACAATTTAAGCATCTTAGCACGGTGAGCAACAGCAACACTAAATGAATATTCATGCTACTTTCATGCCTACATGATTGCAAGCAGCTTTTTGTGGCCAGCAGTAGTGTTTGTGACCATGGAAAGGTGCTCGCAAGCACAAGCACAGAATGTAAACAAAACATCTTGCCTGTAGGGAAACCTAAGACACATGCACATGCTGCAGCCATGAAATACTAAAGGCAAGTACAGTGAAACAATTCAGAAAGAGAGAAAGTGAAATGGGGGAATTGTACACAAGTAATGGTTTGTACTGCATAATTAATTAATTAATAGTGAAGTGGAAATAGGTAAAGTGTAGTCGTATACTGCAAGCAAACGTGCTGAAGTGTCAAAGAAACATTTCTAACATAAATCCTGCAATACTGATGTAATGAATGATAATTATTGTCAACGACAATACCAGAGTTATGCGCTTAAATAAAAATGGACATGCTAACAAACGGTGTGATGGGAATATAAAGCTGAAGTGTAATAATGGGAAGTTAAAATGTGACACACATATTAATAAAATGCTGAGCTGGATAGCAGTTAGCAAGGACAGAAGATACATTATGGGATCAATGCATGGATCATGCTATCCCAAACAAAACCAAGACCCAGTCATCCAAGGCAGGCGTCCAGTCTGGTGGACCCCTGCCATAAATAAACTAATACAACAGAAGGAGGAAGCTACTACATGATAGAGCAAAATCCCTAATAGGGAAGGCATCTCTGATCAGTACTAGCAAAAAATTACGATCCCTCATAAAATCCTCCAAGGCCAGCTTCGAGAGAAAAATTGCACAGGACACCAAAGACAATCATAAGGCTTTTTTTCAGTTATGTTAGAAACCTGGGATGCAACTCCCAGACTTGTTCTGAGTTGATTCTAAATGACAAAAAATACACTGAACCCACAGACATCGCCAATATCCTGGCAGACAGGTTCAGTGCAAACTCCCCCCCCCCCCCCAAAAAGGCAAATATCTATCCCGGCAGAGGGCGGCCTCCCAAACATCTCAGGCACTCAGGTGAAGGCTGCCCTCTCCAAAGCAAAAAACACTGCTTCCATGGGACCAGATGGCATCCCAGGTTGCATCCTACATGAACTACAAGAGGAACTAATCCCTCAAATAAAACAGCTATACAATCTCAGCCTCACTACAGGATATGTGCCCACAGAATGGCGTGCAGTAACAGTGGTCCCACTCCACAAAGGTGGAGCATCTACGGACCCTGGAAACTATCGCCCCATAAGCCTGACTAGCTTAGTCTGCACGGCTATGGAGAGGATCATCATGGAGCTCATAAACAAAGACATTGGGGACCTACGGACACTAGATCCTACCCAGTTCGGCTTTGTCAAGGGCAGATCCTGCCTTTTGAACCTGGTTGACTTCTTTGAAACAGTCACCAAAGCCATAGATGAAGGGAAGGTAGTCCACACAGCCTATCTGGACCTTGCAAAGGCATTTGACACAATACCCCACTGGCATCATAGATAAGCTATCCAGCTTAAATATAAACCCCTATGTCACAAGATGGGTCGCAAACTGGCTCAAAGACAGAACCCACAGAGTGAAATTGCTGGAGCCATGTCAGACTCAAACCAGTCACAAGTGGTGTCCCACAGGCTTCTGTCCTGGGCCCACTCTTGTTCAGTATATACTTTTCCGAGGTACAGGCAAATGTGGGAGGACTATGGCTCACCAAGTTCGCAGGCGACTGCAAACTGGGTGCCATAATCAACTCTCCAGCTGACACGAACATCCTTCAAAAGATCTCACAGAGACAGATAACTGGTGCCAGCACCATGGTTTAAAGCTAAATGCCAAAAAATGTATAGTCATACCCTTTGGCAAAAACAATGTGCCCACAAATTACCACATAGGCAGAAACCCATTAAGTACAGAGAAAGTTATTAGGGACCTGGGGACCCAAGTTGATAGCAATCTCTCCTTTGAAAACCACATTGCCAAAGTGGTTAGGAAGAACTTCTACATAGCCCACCTCATCATGAAGGGTTTCACATCTAGATCAAGAGAGGTAATCGTGCCCCTTTATTCATCCCTCATCAGGCCCATCATAGAATACAATGCCCCTTTTGGGATGTACCTTACCCGACACCTGCAGCAATTAGAAAGACCCCAAAAGTATCTCACCAAGAGGATCAGGGTCTCAAACAGATGCCATATACTGCTTGGTTAAAAAAACTCCAGCTCTACTCAGTTGCATACCGCCTACTTCGAGGCGATCTATGCCTGACATACAAAGCTATGTCAAACCAGAATTAATGGACATGCTCCACCTCAGTAAATCTAAATCCCTTAGAGCCACACGCCGAGGGACTTGAACCTCAGCACAGAAATAAATAGAACTTGCTGGAGGGACAGGTTCATAACCCAGAGGCTCCCTTAGCTCTGGAATAGAATTCCAGTTCATGTGAGGCAGAGCACCTCACTGGAATCTCTTCAAGAAGAATCTCGATAAGTGGATGGGGATCGTAGGTTTGTCCCAGGGATTACCCCACGCCACTATTAGACAGAGGCACAGTAAACTAAACCTTAAAAGGGCTGGTATACTCAAATCAAGGGGTGGCGTAAGCCATACAGAATCGAGGCTAGGCTTATAATTTGCCCCAGGGCAGATAGCCTAGTATGAACCTATGAACCTATGAACCTATGAACATAATTCACCAGCTAGAATAACCCAAACCTCTTCACTTTCTAGGGGGAAGTTAAATGAACAGGTCCACTTTATGAAACAGTTAACTACCCTCCTTTCTACTTTAAAGTATTTTCACTAAAAATATTGACAAAAATCTTAATTCTTTGCACTACAAAATACCTTTCAAACCCACATCTTTTCAATGAAGCTCTTAGCCCATATTTTCAAAATATCTCTTATTACCAGAATAATCCATTCAATTTCGAGTATGTATCAAATATTCCCCTGCCCAAGATCCCACAGTTTAGGTGTGCCAATTACTCAGTGCAGACCACTTGTTAGTCTGTGCCTTTTAGCTAAGTTCTTCAAAAAATTAGCGTACTGTTAGTTTCTTACTTGCATACACACATCTGATTTACTATATAGTAAAAAATGGCTTCTGGCCAAAATATAAAACTGAAACTGTAGCATTCACCTTAACTTCACAAATTTACTCTAAAATGGATAAGGTATGTTATTTTGTCTATTTTTTTAGATATAAATAGAAAAATCTGAAACAGTCAATCATAATCCTTTACTTAATAAAACAGCTTAGTATGCAGTTTCATAGGAAGTACTGTGTTTGTCCAAAAACTATTTATCTAATAGAACCTTCTTAGTCACAAGTTGTCACTGTTTCTCTGAAATAAAGACCCTCACCTCAAGGCTTCTCTAGGTTCTATGCTTGACTCTTTACTTCTGTCATTATATAAGAACAACTTACCCTGAGATCTTCCTCAGGTAAACATTACCATGTGTGCAGGTGATATGGTGCTTACCTCTGATTGCAAGTCTTCTGTCCAGTTAAGTTCATTATTATGAAACAGTTTTACCTCTGGCTATCCTACAACAAACTGTTAGCTCTCACAAATGTACAGTAATGGCACCTGATACTTCGAGAATACTTACCAACGCTTCTATACCCTGGATAGTCAATCCATTATGCTCCATACTGACATTTATAAAACAACAGTACCTTGGCGTTATGCTAGATGTGTGACATTCCTTTTATGGCTATATTGAACTTATTACCTACAATGTTGTACATTGTCTTAAGATCGCTGATAGTGTTTTACATCAATTTATTTATGAAACATGATAGGTTATAGCCATAAACATGTTAATCTCTAAAATAGATCCGTCCATCCACAACTCCTTTTTCCACCTTTGCACATGGGGTTGGGGTGTCACTTCAACAGTGACAATCATCTAGAGCTAAGGTTAACACCAGTGGGTGGCAAGCCCTTCTGCGGAATCTATTCTATTTAGTTAAAATGGCCTTTGGAAATTTAAAAACTGGAACCTCTGGAAACTAGTCAGTTGAAAACAAAAGTATAGCATTCAGTTATCTCAAGAGGGAAAAAAGCTAATAAAGCATAAATACATAAAGCTGTTGTGACTTAAGATGTAAAAACTATGCATTACTCTATAAAATTATCATTTCATTCTTTTATTTGTTGAGGCATATATTAAAAATGTATTTTTTCACTAAAATTCAGGACCCAGCTGTTCCTTTCACTTGGAGGGTAGGAGCCCAATCTAAAAAAAGTTTTAGATAATTATAGCAATAATATTTGCTGTAAATTTCCTGTAAAATGTTTAACCATTTAAGCCAAACCAGAAAATATTCTGATGTTAAATGATTAGTCCTGAGCGTAGCTAAATGCTGCTTTCCTTAACATGCAGTGGTATTCCATAAGTTGGGAATATGCATGGATAATAACCCATCACACTAACATGTACTATTGATTTGATGATAGAGATCAAGGTCCTTTGTATATGCATTTAAGGAGCCATTAGTTCTAAAAAGACATAGTAGATCTAGGTGAAGGGGTCTTTCATCCAAGAAAAGGAAAAACAGATCATCTTGGAAGAGTATATAGGATGGCCAATCAGACAGTGACTTTTTGGGGTTCTACTTTATGCACTCGGAACACGAAAAACCTGAATCCAAATAGCGAGACACATAAAGAGCGAAACGCAAATATGTTGAACGTACTAAAGTGTGAAATTTAAAACCTCGAACTATCATAGTCGGCCAACCCACCACCCACAACAAACTACCTACCCAAACCCAATAAAAAAACACATACATACACTAACCAAAACCCTACTTCTAACCCTAAATTAAAGCACCAAAACCCTATTGCTAACCCTACACTAAACCCCACATACACAACTATCTATGCACTATCCTTTAACCCTCCCTAACCCTTAGGTCCGTAACTACTGCACACTTCCCCTACGGAGCTATACCCAAACAAACTAAATATTACACACGCATACACTTAACAAAACCCTACACTAAACCTTACATACATTACCTACACAAAACCTTACATACACTTCCTACCTATGCACTTAACTTAACCCCTCCCTAACCCTAAGGTCCGTAACTATCGCACACTTACCTTACGAAGCTATACCGCAGACAGGCCAACTATGCAAATTCGATATTTCCACTTTTGCGGTTTCATTCGTTCGACGTATTCGCGGTTCACTCTTTACAAGTCGGGCTATTTGGATTTGGGTTTTTCAGCTTCCGAGCGCATAAAGTAGACCCACTATTTTGGTTAGGGACCTCTGGGATCTCCCCGGTTGAGTGATATGTGCCCACTGGTTAGTATTTACTGTTGACAAATGAAATATTGTGTTGTAGACAATCCCTGTGATTCATTAACAACTGTGTAGTTTTCATGCTAATCCTACACAATTTAAGCATCTTAACACGGTGAGCATGCCTACATGATTGCAAGCAGCTTTTTGTGGCCAGCAGTAGTGTTTGTGACCATGGAAAGGTGCTCGTAAGCACAAGCACAGAATGTAAACAAAACATCTTGCCTGTAGGCAAACCTAAGACACATGCACATGCTGCAGCCATGAAATATTAAAGGCAAGTACAGTGAAACAATTCAGAAAGAGAGAAAGTGAAATGGGGGAATTGTACACAAGTAATGGTTTGTACTGCATAATTAATTAATTAATAGGGAAGTGGAAATAGATAAAGTGTAGTCGTATACTGCAAGCAAATGTGCTGAAGTGTCAAAGAAACATTTCTAACATAAATCCTGCAATACTGATGTAATGAATGATAATTATTGTCAACGACAATACCGGAGTTATCCGCTTAAATAAAAATGGACATGCTAACAAACGGTGTGATGGGAATATAAAGCTGAAGTATAATAATGGGAAGTTAAAATGTGATACACATATTAATAAAATGCTGAGCTGGATAGCAGTTAGCAAGGACAGAAGATACATTATGGGATCAATGCATAGACTGCAGTTATTGCATCAGAGATGTACATACAGGGAATTTATGTAAGCAAGCCGACACCATTTCTGTATTCTCCACCTCAGCACTTATACACAAGAACAAAGAGACCTTACAGCTCTAATGTCATGCACATCAGAAATGGACATGTTTTTGCAAGTAAATGTCAGTAGGAAAGGGGTGTATCACCTATAAACATGTAATAAGACATGCAAATATGGTATAGTCATGTAAATGCTAGATGGTCATATAATAACACCCAGTGTATAAAAGTGACAAATAATGCAAATTGGGTAACATTTCATGATTTCAAGTTTTTCATTGGTAATTTGCAAACATCTCAGACATCTTTACGCTGGGCATGCTCACATGCTACAGGGAAAAGTAACATAACAGCAATACTCAACAGCACCAAGATATAAGAAAGTGTTGGCACAGAGGACCAATCACAGTTTCTAAGAAATGTTTATGGAAGCCCTCATCTGTCATTAAGCTGTATAGTGTGAAAAAAAACAATAGCAATAATAAAGAATTGCTGGGATGAAAACATGCAATACAGAGCATAATTATGAAATAGGTAATGTCTGTGAGCAATGAATGACATAATAAACATTTGTGCCATGTCATTTCCAAACACATGCCAGGACAGATATCAGAGAGATGCATACTAATTATGGATGCCACAGAAATACACATATTGGGTATGTCATGGTGAACACCCTTGAAAGGTTTACAGCACTTTTCTAACATAAGTGGTATGGATGCTCTACCTTCTAGGACAGTAGCCTGAAAAAGGATGGCCCTCTGACTGTGCCATTACTATTGTCTGCGTGTAAGCCACTTACTGTCTGACTGACACATGTTACCAGGTTCAAACCCCTGTCTGTGATACCAAGCTCATTATAAGCCTCTGTATTGGCTGCAGGTGCCATAGGAGATAGCAAAGGAGGCTGTCACAAATAACTAAAATCAATGTGTGCAGCAAGAAAGAAGTTACAAATATGATTTAGTCAGATTGCTGAAAAGAAGCTATACATGTTAGTGTCAACACAACAGTGAACAGTACAATACCGATGTTTCTTTGACAAGGAAGCCATTTCCATTGTGTAGTACACACACTGTCTTAGAATTGAACCACAGTCTATCTGTGTAGGTATTCTATACAATCCAGTACTCAATGCACATGCCGCAGGATAACTCATAACATGTTATTCCCTGAATAACAAATTCACTGCAACCACAGCCTGTGATGATATATCATTCTCCAACATAAAGATAGATTAAAAATAACTACATACATTGGTGTTTGTGTAGCATCAGTACATTCATATAATGTTGCCCTTTCAGGAACTGAACAGCAGGCTATGGGACTCAACTGACTAATGACACGTGAATGAACCACAAGCACCACAGTGGAAATCTTAGCACAAGTATGACACTGTAGCTATACTAACTTGTTAGATTATATGTAGTGTCATAAGCAATCTCTTTGAGATAAAAGGTATGGTGGAAGCCTTTCACATCTATGAAGTGATGACATCAGCACTGCATTGCTAAGGAGATGTGTGTGGTAAAATTAAGTGTACAGCATCCAGGGTTGTAAAAGTTGCCACTGCAAATGTATGTAAACCAATCCTGAATTAATTTACAGAGACACACACATACACACACACACACACACACACACACACACACACACACACACACACACACACACACACACACACACACACACACACACACACACACACACACACAGTTGTAAAAGTTAATCACTGCTATGTTTGAACCTCCTACCTATCTTTTTATGCATTCTAGAGAATAGTGTAAGAAATGCAAGAAACACAATAGAAGTCTGACTTTTAAAGTATGAGAGTGCACTTTAGAAAGAATGACCTCATCAGTATGTTGCACATAAGATGTGGTTGTGAAAGGTTGGATAAGGGGATGATGAAGTGGAGTTATCTAGCAGTTTCTGTTTCTCCAGAATAGAAGCTAATTGAGCACAGCTGAGGTGGTGGAGGACATTCTCACTTGACTCTATACCTCCCCTTACACACCCACACACACCCACACACACACACACACACACACACACACACACACACACACACACACACACACACACACACACACACACACACACACACACACACACACACACACACACACACACACACACACACACACGTCACCCATATTAAACATCAAACTTCCCAACTATATAGTTAAACATTCTAGAGAGTACAGTATTAGTTGCAAGCACCACAGGAGAAGTCTGACTCTAAGGGAAGAGAGTGCTCTTTTGACAGGAGGACTTCATCATTGTGTTGCAAAGAGGATTTTTCTGTAAAAAGTGGGAAAATGGAGCTGTGTGCAAAGTGAAATTAATTTCCATCAGGGGAACTGGATACAGCACCAAGCATTACAAGCATAAGTTTCCCATGTTGGACATTGAACCTCTTATCTATCCAGTTACACAATCTAGAGACCACTGTATTAGCTGCAAGTGTGACAAGAGAAGTCTGACTCTTAAATTCAGAGAGAGTACGTTTGACCTGATGACCTCATCAGTGTGTTGCAGAGAGGATGTGCACAAAGTTAAATGTATGCTCCTCATAGGAAGTGGGATATAGTACCAAGCATAGCATGCACACACACACACACACACACACACACACACACACACACACACACACACACACACACACACACACACACACACACACACGCACACACACACACACGTTTCTCATGTTGGGCATCAAACATCCTACCTATCCAGTTACACAATCTAGAACGCACTAACAAGCACCACAGCAGAAGTTTGACTTTATGGAGGTAAAAAAGCACATTTGTACTTGTTTAAAATGCACTGTTTGGAACAGATGGCATCATGCATCGCAGGTTTTGTAACAAATGTGTATGTGTGCATAGGACAGTGTAACATCAATGTGAATGTCTCATATAATTACATACTTCTCTACTAAGATATACATACTGTCATGCAAGTACATTGCGAATTGTGAGGGACATTTACCTGTTTCACAGTATGGGATGCCTAAGAAATTCACAGTTGTAAACCAGTGGATGCCAGGATGATTGCACACTTGTCTCATACTTGCACAATTTGCATTGACAAGACAAGCATATAAGTCATACATAGGACAGTGCATTGCAAAACAACAATGATGGTATTTGAATTAGGTTAACCAAAATTGTTACACAGCTGCAAGGTAACCATCAGAGAGCACACATACATTAACTGACTGAATTAATTTATACAACATCACTCTGAAATCAAGATAACCTTTTGACCAATTAATGCAGACATACAAATGTGCAATCTAAACCAATTATTTAATTTTCTTTTTTTTTTTTTTTTTTTACTATTTGAGTGCAGCAATGCCAAGTTGAATTGCACTGCTGATGAATGTATTAGCGCAATGTGTAATCATATCTTGAAGTGCTGAACTTAGAATGGGAATTAGTAGTATTCTATGTTGCCCTGTGCAGACTTTCATTCAAAGATCTGTAAAAGATAGACATCACAATAGGGAGCATACACAATAATACAGCAGCAGGATAATGATATGTTAAGGGAAAGTATACCCAACATTCACAGCCAAAGTAGTCAGACGACATTCTGAGACATTTTTGTCATCCATCTAGATATGAATATTTAGAGTTCCAAGAAAAACATTTATACCAGATAATTATTTAAGCACACCATGAAGGTAGTCATGATCCTGATAGTCAACATCTAACAGCAGATTTCAGCAAATGTGAATATATGTGTTCATCTTCTTTACCTTGCTGACTGCTGTAATCTGTACATCCAGCACTTCAGGTTGTTGAAAAGTACATTAAACTGAATAAACATTGCTAATCACAGCCGCACAAGATAAAACAGAGTAATGTAGCCAAAGGCAATGAAATCACAAAATATTGCCATAAGTTGTGCATTGTCATCTAGCCTTACTTGCATTTTTGTCCAGCGCCGGACATTGTACAAATGCAGAGGTACAAGAATAATAACACAGAAGAGAGAAGATACATGTAGAGAGTGAGATGGAGGCAGAAACAAAGTAGTTTATAACAGAAGAAGGAAAATGGTGACACATAACAATATGTAGCCAACAGTTACACATAAAATAGTGTACCAAAAACAGTCTGTAACACTTAGCTAATGGCTGGATTAGAACCCTTAAGAGTATACAAAAATCTGTCTGTACATGTGAGGATCATCTCATCACACCACAAAGGAATTACCTCTTCACTACATTTAAATAACATAATTGAAGCACAGTGACAATTTACTGAAGCAGAAGGATTAAACAGAGATAGACAGACGCAGAGAAGAATATTAACAATATGATTCATAGGGCATGTAGGAACATCTGTATGGTGTATTACTCTTACCTATTAAATCACCATACTCTGTCATGCTGTGTATAATAAAGTGCTTGCTATAGAGACAAATAAGTATAGGAGACTGTTTCAAAAATGAAGACATAAGTAGGATAAGGTTGGCTTAATAAGTCTCCCTGTTAGTTCTGCAATGTTTTTGGAAATTGTGTCTTGCTGCCCTTTTCAAATGGTATGTTAGTGCAATTTAGTAGATGAAGAGAAATACAGATGTTTTCAGTTAAATATATAAAAGTAATATGAAATGTCATGAAATAACAAATTGACAAACAGCTATAACTGAACCCATGACACTATGCAAAATCATCAGGCTACAAACAGGGTAACTATCTCAACATGGTAACTCCTACTTTATTACATCTAGCAACATAAGAACTATTACATTAACTTTTCATAGTACTGCCTTTAGTCTGCCTTTACACTCCATGCTCACAGCACAGCACATTTAAGTGGATTTGCTTGAAAGTAACCAGACCACTATGGATTAAACTGAAATCATCAGCTTTTTCAATAAGACGTTAAAAGTGTTCACCATCACTCAGTGTTGCTGTGCTATGCCAACCTCCACACAAATGCTGAGGACATAAAGTGAAGTCTTTTCCATGGGAATTTTCTGATTTATGTATGTTGTGTGTGAATCTATTTTTTGACAGATTAAATGTTGGAAAAAAGGGTGGAAGGACAGTAGTGAAAATGGGGCTGCCAAGCATTGGGTAGGATACAGGGGAAAGCATAGAGGAATTTGCAGGAGGGTGGTTGGAGAGCATCAAAGCTATCCACTTCTTTATAACATAAATATACAGTTGTACACACAATTTCATGACTTTGGAGTATCACCATACCAGTGATGGGTGACAGCAACAGAATGATGCTGTATGGTCAACTAGACCAAATCAAGTGTGACAAGATGACACATAGGCGATGTGGAAAGCTATGTATGGAGCATAACTTTTTTTTCTTTTTGGGGGGGGAAGGTGCCCATGTTTTTTGGGAGGAAAAGGAATGCTGCAGAAGATGCTCAGGAATAACAGAGTCAAGTAGGCATGGTAGGTTAGGAACCATATGCAAACATACAGGACATACAAGACATAAATGGATGGTGATGGAGACAAAAGGTTGGGAGACACCATGACTGGGTATACGTAGGGGACTTCAAAGGTGTATCTAAATCTAGCTTGAGAACAGTAAGAATCTAGTCCTCCACCTCAGAACTCTCATCACTGTCTCCTGCATCAGCTGTCTGGTTCACTGCAGAACATCACATAATGTTAGCAATCCAGCACAGGACATTTTCAACCCTGCTGATAAGTGCACTGAGTCCCCACTCCATGATATCTTCCACCAGCCATTTCAGCTCCTGCCAGATGACAAACCATCTCCACTAGTACTGCTCCCAGATGGTACAATTTGAACAGAAGCTGGAGCAGAGCTGCCTCATGCAGATGAAACAGGTAGGATAGGGGTAGTGGAGGCAATACTGACAGGTTGTAAATCCAAAGTACTAGGTGTGTGTGCTGCCATTTGTGGAGGTATGGCAGGCTCAGTCACAGTAGTTGGTCTAACACTCTGTGCTGCTGCTCATTTTGTTTTTCAGCAGCAATGTATGCAAATAGCATTAATAAATTATAAAACCCAACAAAAATAATAAAAAAGAATAGAATGAGAGAGAAAGATTGAGTGGTGGAGACAAAAAAAAATAACTAGATCCATGCATGTCACAATAATTTGTTTATTCAATACAATTTGGGGGCAATACATAAACAGTTATGATAGTTTAGTGTTGTAGACCTTAGCCACCTCAATATATCATATCAAGGTTTGAATGTGTCATAAAATAGAGAAATCTCATAACTAGAATATAAGAAGGAGCAGCCTTTGTTACCTTATGAGATATAGGATATATGCTTTTAGATCCAATTATTGGAATAACCATATTTGAATTATTCCTGACATATTATTATTGTTAATATTTTAAAAATGCTATCCTGTAATAAAAAATAATTGCTGCTTCTAGGTATTGAACCCACACACAGCTAAGCTGGTGTTCTCATTGCCTAATTCAAGTAGCAAGAGTTATTAGGGGAGGCATGCATGCTTGATATCAAGGTTGAGGTATGCCTGCTCAAGATACTGGTGATTGAGGGATTGAAAATAATTTTCTGGCTTAAATTTGGACCAGAGTCATACTTACCAGGTGTCATTCTGAGGTATGTTAATCTCTCCTATTGTACCTCACAGTCTGCAGCTATTTCCGCTGCAGCTGTACAGTATAAAAAGAAAAGAAATATATATGAAAACATAATGAGTACCTGCATAGGCTGGCTAAATCATTAATGTCATATCATAGACAGTTTATGGGTCAGTATACATACCCAACTGAGGGGTGCTTGCAGTCCTAAATTAAGCCTCCCATTTTCACAGGGGGTCCTCTTTGCATTTCCTAATGTCACTATAGTGGTAATAGCATTGTTCACCAATACACAAAATGCCAGTTGCATTGAAGACAACCTTGGCTAAGTTATTCCACGCCTCAGTCTTATAATCAGATCCAGTATAATCTCCCTGCAGCAACTTATGGCTACAGCTTTTCACTATTACTGCCACAAATATCCTGAATTCCTCAACACTCCACATTTGGCTCTAAATTTAGCAGCATTCTCTCCATTGCCAGCCATAGCTACAAAAGTCAAGCTAACAAGATATGTCTGAATTGGGCACAATTCAGATCTCACTTGTAACTGGTTGTGAGAAAAGATGCACAGCCTT
This sequence comes from Protopterus annectens, assembly GCF_019279795.1. NCBI lineage: Eukaryota > Metazoa > Chordata > Ceratodontiformes > Protopteridae > Protopterus > Protopterus annectens. Next base: position 540,641,236 of record NC_056736.1, read on the forward strand.
ATTCTCTACATTTGTACATTTGAAAGCATATGGATTCCTTAGTAGATGCACTGGTACTACTTACGTCATATAAGAATAACAGTGTGAATCATGGCACTGAGCTTTGTTGCATGTGATTCTCAACCTATTGACACAGGTTCCAATGTTTAACAATGGAATGCTTAATGGCATCACTTTCAATCCTTTCAGCTTGGAAGGAGAAAGAAGATGAATTGTCACATATTATGATGTTGGGGCTTACACAATGTTAAAATATTGTTGTATCAGCTAGGAAGCGAACCCATAGGATTAAGCATGCAAAAATTGAAAGTTAACTTATTAATTGATATTTACAAAGGAGAACTACATTTTAAGTATGGACATTAAAGATATACTAATTTCAAAATGAATGGAAACACACTTCAGGGAGGCCTATATGTGTGATTTTAATTAGATCTGGGAATGCATTCCTATGTAATAGTCAGTATTTATGTTTGTAAATATATATTTTAGATGGATGTAGTTGAATGAGCTGAGTAATACAGGTAGGGGTATGTTATATACATACTTCACAAGATATAACTGTCCTGAACACATAGGATATGTGATGAGTCATAATGATTATAACAAAAGTTTAAATGAAACATCATCAATGTCAAATTTTAAAAAATTGTATATACATTAGAAATGTGAAGCATCAATTATATATGCTAACTAGAAAACTTTAGTTATGCAAGCATTACTGATATAGTGCTTGCAGAAAACATGCTTTAGCATTATCATTTGTCTTTATATTTACAGCCCTAATCAAATTTTTTTGAGAAATGGGATTCTGACACCCTTTGTAAAAACATATTTTAGATGGATTTGAACTCTTAATCACCTGTGTTATTTATCTAAACTCATTGCACCTGTACCTTATGCTACAGAGAGAAGTATGTAACAGGTGGAATTTCTCCACTCACTACTGTCCAGAGAGCTGAGAAAAGTGCACCATTGCCAGGTGTGTTTACACTACATAAGGCAATCTAAACTAATTTTTTCACTTTTTTCTTCAGGTAGTGCACCATGTTTGTGCACTGCCAAGTGGAGAGCAAATGGAGATTTTAAAAAATATTACATATTGATAATTGAAATGTGATCTCTAAAGTGATTTTTAACAATGCAGCATGTACCTCATTTCTCACAATTCACTTCATTTACACTTTGTGCCATAGAGAAAGTTACCTGACAGGTATATTTTCTTTACTGTGTACTATCCAGAGTGGTGGACATTCAATGCCACCAGGCATGTTTGCACTACATAAGGCAGCATAAATACATTTTTTCATTTTTCTTTTAGGTAGTGAACCATATTTACATATTGCCAAGCAGATGACATATGCAAATTAAAAAAATACAAAAAACATTACATTAAAAAGCTGGGTTTGGTTTGCACTACATAAGGCAGACTAAACTAAATCTTTCACTTTTTTCCTTTATCCATGAAAGTTAATTTTGCACTGCCAATTGGAGCACAAATGCAGAAGGCAATATTTATCAAAAGCATTCACAAACATTGTTTTGGATAACAATTTGAAGGAACATAAAATGAATCACAGTGTATATCTAGTAATGAGTAGAGCTATTACTGCATTATACTGTCACATTCACCCTTCTCACATCTCCTTGTTCATCACTACTATCATGTATTTCTCACATCAGGACTTTAGGTAATGCCATGGGAATGAAAAAGGGGGCAGGTAACACCATAAATGTTTTCATTTCTCACACAGTAAATACAATTAATACTGACATCATTTAAAATGACATATCTATTTGTCAATTTTAGTCAAAAGTGACACTACTTGAGATTCCCATCTCAACACATTCATACACAAAAATTTGCCAAGATTTAATATGATTTTCCTCAGTAAAATGATCTGTGAACAGGTTGCAAACCCTGCATCACCTGCACTGTTTCTTTAATCTCAATACATTTATACATCATGTCACATAGGTGTGAGACAACTTGAAATCCTTCAATCAGTATGGCTCAGAGTGCTGAAGAAAGAGCACCAGTGCCAATCTCAATTTCACTATTGATAGCATTCCAATTTAAATGTATCATTTTTTATGTTGAATAGTGAACTGCCATTCTTTGCTACTGACTGCTACCAGTCAGTGGTGTATGATGTCAAATGGTGCACAACAATCAAGAAAAAAGACACATTTTGAAAAAATATTGGAAATGTACATTTCTAATGGTTAATCAACTTTGTTATCTTGCAACAAGAACCTGCATGGATTTGAACCCTCAAACCAGGGTATTAAGAACAATCCTTTAAGATTATCTCCCATATTTGCCACAGACAAAAATATAAATTATCAAGGAGAAAAAGAGTTATATGTACTCAAAATGTGACAGTGTGTCAAGTCACATTGAAAGTGCAACAGAAACAATTTATGAAAGTTGTTCTTTCTCATTTGCCAGTAAATGTCTTGAAGACTGGGATACTGCCAACAGTTAGGATACCTATGTACTTACACAATGTAAAAAAAAAACAGTGCAAGCATTGCATGTGTATTTCTCTCCTTTTTTGTGGCACCGCATCCCCTTTTCTATGCTTTCCTAAGAGCAATGCTATCTCATTTTTATTGCATATGTTATCTGTATCAATGCTTAATGTACTCCCGTGAATATGCATAACATTTCTTAGTAAGAGGCACTAACTGTGGTAATTAAAATAGTGTTTTAATGTTAGGAATGCTGCTGTCCTAACTCAGTCAATGTACTTTCAGACCTGGTGGTAAGCCTCTTCTCACTGACATTCTCTCAGTAAGTATAAGTCACAGAGGGAAGACCATGAAGCACTGATTGTTCCTATCATCAGATTAATTATTGATAACTGCAAGCCATTAGCAGGTAGCACTTTTCAGTGCTCATCCTTGTATTGCTAGGGCATGTGCATTAACTTGAGTAGCTCCTTATACCATGTTTACCTTTCCTGCACTTATTGAATAGTGTGGTATTCAGGAATACTAATTATTTAACTCCTCATTTACATACTCACCATGCTCACAGGTCTGAATCTGTACTTTATCAAGGTAATTGTGTAGCCAATGCAGTTGTATCATAGTAAGGAGACTGTTTGGATCCAGAGAGCTTGATATTGCTAAATGCACACAACTTCTGGAGTATTATCTACTTTCTATACTGCTTTCTATTTCTTACATAACTCTTTTAGTGTAACATTAAGGATGAATTACAATACCTAATACAAACAATTTTATTTTTCTTCTTTTTCTTTATCATTTACTGTTGGCATAGCCTGTGTATATCAGTTATGTCTGCATTACAACATGTTTGCTACAAAATGCTACTGGACCTATATTTTGAAGATTTTATTTTATAGGAATTTGAACAGTTATTGCAGATGAGTATAGTATAACTTCATAGCAAGGTGAGGTATTTTTGCATGTGTTACCACAAAGAAACGTGTTAAGTTTGTGATATCTAACTAGTTGCCACCCATAGCAGTGGAGATGACATTATAATAATTTTGTACATTTCTAATTTTACATTGTGAACTATTTTTCTAAACGATGTGATGCTTGCACAGTTACACTAACCTGTTCTCTGCATTATAGCACTGTTATATATTGTAGTTATTTCATTAAAATGTATTTTTTCTGGGGATGGGGGCTGTCCTAACTTATGTGTAGTCATAGGAAGCATTATGTTTTAAATTGTTGTGTGCATGATGGATGCATAAATTCATATATAACTCAGTTCACAGACATCCTGTCGGTGCATCACATAATGTTCACAGACATCCTGTCTATGCATCACATATTTCATTTATTGTCTGTTTTCTATTTCAGCTCATGCAGGAAAATGGCACCCAAGAAGAAATGTGTACACTGCAAGCTAGTATTCACTAATGCAGACAATGAGAAATGAGGACATTATCCAGGCTTTAATGGAGCTTTTATCTTAGAGAGAGGTGGATGTGACCAATTTTCCCAAGGGAGGATATAGCAGCATATGGTCAATGACATCAATGTTGTTGAAGGGCATAGGAGAAGTTATTCCCAGATACGACACAGGGCAAGTGATATGATAACCTCTGCCTGCCCTAGGGTGGCTGCAGTTGTTTGGGAACATGTGGCTATGGAAGGTGGTCCTGTTATTGACCCACCACTTATTGAAACAGAAGACTTCCTATCCATTGTTAGAGGTTTAGATAGCTCAGCACAGGGTTCACACAGAATCCTTGATTTTGTTGCTGATGTGGATGACAGACCCAGAATGTCTCAAGCAGGACTTCCAGGTATGCAGAACATAAGCGTAATTGTTATATCTTTATATGCATATATATATGTCTCATATATGTAAAGCCAGTGATAACTGTTAGATGACACAGTAATACAGAAATAGATGAGGGTTTGGGGAGGGAAGTTTAGAGGTCAGTAGATTTTTGTATGAGAACATTCTTAATCTGCCCATGTAAAGGAGACTGTTTTCTGTTTCTTGTTTCATTTGCATTATGATACTTAGCCTTTTTTATTTTCCCTCCCTTATATACAAAGACATCTGTATTGCAGGCTGCAAGACCACCTGCACATGGTAAGCATATATTCGGTTATTGTTATTATTGTATATAAGGTAGATTCAGGACTAACTGAGAGTAAAAGTTGTGTTGCTTTAGCATCTATTATAGTTTACCATACCTTTTGAATAAGAAAAGGTTTTGATCAATTGCATTTGCTGTTTCTCTGTTTGCTGTGCTCATTGCTTGTTGTTATTGGTGATCCTGACAGTAGCATTGTGGAACTCCTACCACCTGATGTTAGATTATCTGTAGCCTCTGATAATGATGGTGATGATGAAGAGGCACAGTCTGGGGGTGCAGAGGATCAGTCTCACACTGAGGTTGTGGTTCCCACATGCCCTGCTCATATTTTGGACACAGTCAGTACACATACTCATACCCATGACACAGAGACCTCTGATATAGGACAGGTTGAGGGTGAAACAGTTGATCAGGGTAGTGTGGTTAATCCTGTGGCAGAGCTGGTTGCTTCTCCCTGTAGCTGTCATGATAGTAAGGTGCCACACAGGAGGGCTGGTACAGGTGTTCCACCCTCCTTCTGATGGTGGTGTGTAATTAGGTGCTGACAGAAGTATGTGTAACATCATAGATGAGGCACAGGCACATTCCTCCAGGGCCTTGGAAGAGATAGTAGGAGTACTAAACATTGTGTATTCTTAAGTGCATAACTCCCCATACCATGTGGGTGATGCCTTGGACATGATAAATGACACACTAGATTGGGCAGTGTCTGCGATGGAACATCTGCTAGGGAAGGGTGGGCATCCATACATCTAGAGAGCTGCTATACTTTCTAGTGTTAGCAGACTTGGCCATGCAAAATCCCACTCCCATAGTGACACTACTTCCACTGCTCCATCAGTGATTGTGGTGTTCACACCCAGATGTGGTAAGCCATGGGGTCATGGTCCTGGACAGAATAATGAGGAAAGCTCATCCAGCAGACATCACTCAAATTCAGGTACACCCCACCTTCTAGCCAGAGCTGTGGAATTACAGTGTAACTCCCGGCAGAAGTGGTTCTCGTGGTTGGGTTGACAGTGCTGAACTGACTACACTACCAAACATGGCCCACACCTGTCTGAGATGCCAGGATGTAGTGCTAGTACAGTGCTTGTTTGTGTTCATGCAGACACACACACTGAAAAAAAAAATCACTTGCCCATATCACCTCACACACATATGCAAGCTATCAAAGCAGTACTGTTGAGTGCTATACATCTGTTGTTACTGGCCATGAATACTATATAATCTGATAGACAGAGGTGCTTCTTACACACACACACACACACACACACACACACACACACACACACACACACACACACACACACACACACTCACTTCTTAGTGGCTGCCTTGCCTTCCTACCACCTCTCCCATGTAAAATGATGACCTTGCCCTGCCTTTTGCACATGTTTTTGTGACTTAGGGTTGCATATATGTCTGATGCATACAGTGGATAGCTAATGCTTGCTTATTCACAAGCTTGCACAGTAACAAAAACAAAAAATATGAGCGGACTTGTAGAACTAACTCCTTTATTGGTAAGCGCTTTTGTTGGCATAAAATAAGCCAACTTCTTCAGACCATAAAAGTACATACAATCATATAAAAAAAGAAAATGCTTTTTATACATTGTGCTCTTTCAATCAAGCAATCAATTAATTAAGTAAAAATCACTTAATTATTTAAGTTAAAGGCACAAATAACCATTATTCAAAAGCTTGCATTTATCAATAGTATTGCAGAAGGAAATATATTGGTTTATTGTTCCCACACATTTGTGAATGAATGCTTTTATAATTGTTGAACCTAACTTTATTTCATTTAGTATTGTAAGTAAAGCAGCGGAAGCAGTAGGTACCTCAGTCTTGCTTCTTGGTTTGGTTGTGCAAATGCGGGTATGATTGATCTGTTCCATTTTTTATAAACAGTAGTCAGTTGAAATGCTTGATGCACAGTATTGGTTGGGGTCTATATCGCATAATCGAAATTCCAAAATATCGAACACCATAAGCTTGAACTTAGAATTTTGAAATGTGATAACATCGAACACTCAGAATAGCGAATTGTTTCCCCAAGGAAAAAATTTGCTGTTCCGAGAAACATACACACAGCACAAGCACACCAAAATAAATAATCCACCCACATACACTTAACAAAACCCTACTTCTAACCCTACATAAACTGTACATACATTCCTATCTATCCAAGAATCTTAACCCGCACTCTAACCCTAATGTCCATAACTATCGTACACTTACCCTAAGGAGCTATACACAAACAAACTAAATAATACACACACATGCACTTAACAAAACCCTACTTCTAACCCTACACTAAACCATACATACATTCCTATCTATCCACTAACCTTAACATGCACCCTAACCCTAAGGTCCATAACTATCACACACTTACCCTAAGAAACTATACACAAACAAACTAATTAATACACATACATACACTTAACAAAACCCTACTTCTAACCCTACACTAAACCGTACATACATTCCTATCTATCCACTAACCTTAACATACACCCTAACCCTAAGGTCCGTAACTATCACACACTTACCCTAAGAAACTATACACAAACAAACTAATTAATACACACACATACACTTAACAAAACCCTACTTCTAACCCTACACTAAATCGTACATATATTCCTACCTATCCACTTATCTTAACCCGCACCCTCACCCTAAAGTCCGTAACTATCGCACCACAGTGGAGGAAATAGCAAAGCCATGGAATGGCCCACCAAAATATTGCCCTAGGTAAGAATTCAATGGTCTGTGGCTTTGCTATTTTCAGTCTTCAATGTAGTGGGTTTGATATTATAACATTTGAAGTTTTGCAACTTTGATATAATATAGACCCTTGGTTGGAATACATAACTGTATAGTGCAAAAATCAGACATAAGAAATATTACTGACATAAATGTACACCTCAGATAAATGCTCTGCTTAGAGGCATATACATATTTCCATATCACAGTACTCTGTTATGTAACCTTATTTTTGTTACAAGTTTCACACTTACCTTGTCAATACTGCAATTAACAATTGTGTCCTGGGGTTGTCCTTGTCAGAACACAGCCATTACTTGGTTAACTAAAGCTTGTGGAATTTGACTGGCAACAGTTTTTCTATGTGTGTATGTGGGATCCTAAGCTTTGACCTAGATAGTTATTGTATGTGCTATCCTCTGCCTCTTAGCCAGAGCCAGAGCCAGAGCATACTGTGCATGCCTCCATTAGTCAGAGGGCATACTGTGCATGCCTCCATCAGTCAGCACCATCTGCAGCCCCTCAGACTCCTCATCTGTAGCTGCTGTTGCTGGCCCTGCCTGAGGTCATTGAAACTATGGTCTTTCCTCTTGCTGTCCTTGTTGAAGTTGTTTCCTGAGAATTACAGTGTGCAACATGGCATAGACCATAATTATTTTGGCAGAGATGCCTGAGTCATACTGCAGTACACAGCCCAATGTGTCTAGATGCCAGAACCTTGATTTGAGCCATCCAAGCACATGTTCTATGATAGTCCTAGTTTCAGCATGGGCCTCATTGCATCCTTGCTCAGTGAGGCTGTGTGGGTTTCTTATGGGTGTAATGAGTCAGGACTCCAGTGCAAAATCTGCATCTCCCCACTAGATGCCCATGAAGTATGTTACTCCCAGTAAACCTGCTGTACAGATCAAAGGTGTGTCATATGCATGAGTCATAGAAATTGCCTGGGTTACCTGCACAAACATTGTAGATGATCCCTTGGGCATTACAGACAACCTGACAGTTTATACAGGGCACCTTTTTTGTTGTTGTACATCCTTTCCTGTTCACCAGTTGGGGCTTTTATTTCCACATGTGTGTGTAACCTATGGTCCCCAACCCTTCAGAGAAGTATGTTACTGCATAGAATGCCTACTTGGTTCTTATTCTTTCCTGTGGGGTTTGTGAGAAGCAGATACGATCCCTTGCATGTAATAGCAATGCATTTAAAAACTAATGCAATATTTTAGAGGCTGATGCCTATGACACCCCTAATATATCCCCTGTGGGTCTCTTGAAAGTGCCAGTAGGTGGAATACATAATGCTACACATACCTTTATTTTCACTGGGATGGGTTCTCCACAATTTCCTTCAGGCCTGAAGTGGGGGTGGAAGAGATTATATATTTCCTCCAGTGTTTCCCTGTACCCCTGTATATCTCAGAAATTTATGTGTACTGCAGTCCATGATAAGTCAAATGGGATCTAAAAACCCTTCTTCTTGCCAGAGGTTTGTCAGCAGCAGCACCCTGATTTAAAGCAGGTTGCATATACAGCATAAGAATAGCAGCAGAAACCCTTAACATGCTTTTTTTTCTAAGTGTTATCATGCCTGTATTCCAAAGACTTGTGGTGTTCAGGAAAAATGGCTACACTGACTGTACATGATTACTATAAAGCAGCCATGTACACTGACTGTACATGATTGCTTTATAGCTTCCTGAATAGCTCTGCCGTTTTGGATTGGTTAATTAGCATGTACTTTGGTCCTTTATGTTGTCATTAGCATATTCTGCCATTTGCCTTTGTTTTGCATCTCTACACATCATGTACAGTCATCTAATGAATACCAAACTGCACGCTATCATGTAGCTGTTAATGAATTTGGCCCGATACCATAAAGCTCAGCTCAAACAGGATCAAAGCCATACAATGCAGCAGCAAGTCAATAGCAAGCAACAACCAAAAGAAACTCACATTGCTAGGTAACTAACATCAAACAAATCAATCCAAAAAGCCCCGTGAACAGCGTATACTTCTATAAACCCAACCATAATAAAACCAATAAAAAAATAATAAGCACAAGCAGTTTAATACGTTTCACCTTTAATAATAATAAAAATTAAATTGCATAACTGGTAAGCACTTTCATTCCATACATGGAACTTCTTCAGACCAAGTTGTACAAATTTAAAAACTCATTAAATATCACATGACTACTTAGATTTAATGGCAAAGACAAGAAATGGGTATTTTAAAATGACTGTGAAAGAGAAGGAAGCCCTGTTTGAATTAAAAAATAACAAAAGTATATATATTACAAAAGCAGATAAGGGAATGCAGTTGTGGTGTTGAATATGGACCATTTTTGTTGTGAATTAAAAAAAGATGATAAATGATGCATGTTTTATAAAAAAGTGACATGGGCAGAAGTTGTGAAATCATACAATATGATTGATGCAGGTATCGGGGATGGTGGATGGAAGGTTTGATTACTGCAGATATTGTAGATTATTTTAGAATTTGGAAACCAAAACTGGGGAGATTTTTTGGTTTGCCCAAAGTGCATAAGTGTTTAGATGAGCCAACATTTAGACCTATAGTAGTTAGCCAAGGCAGTAAAACAGAATTGCTGGCCATTTACGTGGACACATTTTTACAGAAGCTTGTGTGTCAACGTGATTTTTTTTTTTTTTAATTTAAGAATTTTATTATAAGTTTGATAGTGGATGATTCAATTATACTTATAGCAGATGTTGTTTCCTTATATACCACCATTCCCAATGTTGAAGGGCTGGAAATTCTTAGTAGAGAGATGCATTCTTCAGGAATTTTCACATGTGAACAAACAAGGTTATTAATAGAAATTTTAGATGTTATTTTGAGCCATTTTTTTATGTTTGATAATGAAATATACAAACAAACAAATGGCGTAGTTATAGGGGTTGCAATGGGCCTTAACAATGCTAATATTGTTATGACTGTCTGGGAGAAAGAATTTGTTTACAGTTCTGAATTTTTTAAAGATGTAATACTTTATAAATGTTTTATTGATGATTTGTTTATATTATGGAAAGGTAGTATGGACAAGTTATTAGAATGTTTAACGTATTTAAATAATGTTTCTGATTACCTCAAGTTTACATATAAAGTGGAAAGAGAAAGTATTAATTTTTTTAGATTTAGTAGTGTATAGATCTGCTAACAAACTGAAAGTTAGATAAAAAAAAAAAGAGTTATAAAGCAATGGATACCTCCATTATAGTAGTATGCATTACAAGAGTCTCAAAAAGAATATAGTAAAGGGGCAATTTTTGAGCCTAAGTGAGTTAACAGAGGATACATATTTCTTTAATTTAGAATGTGAATTAATGGAAAGAAGGTTTTTTGAAAGGGGTTATCCAGGAAATTTGGTGAGAGAAATAAAGAATGAAGTTAAAAATGAAAGGGAGTTAAATAATGGTGTTTCAAATAAAAAAATATATTTATATGGCAAGAATAATATGGATTACATTTTAGCATGTGTATTACAAAATTCAGTAAAGAAAGGTAACATTAAACAAATAGTGAAAAATAATTGGAAGTTTCTCACTAATTTTCCAGACTTAAAAAGTATTATAGGGGATAGTCCAGTATTTTTCTCTCAAAGTGGAAAGAATTTAAAGTAGTATTTTTATAGGAAGAGGAAGAGTATTTTTATAGGAATAGCCAAACAGCTGGATGATCATAATAAAGGAATACTGAGGTGTGGTAATTACAGGTTTTGTCAGTATGTGCTTGAAGGGAAAGAGGTTTGGATGGAAGCAAGACATTACAATATTAGATTGCTACAGGAATATAACTGTAAGTCTAAGTTTGTAGTTTCTATTATTTTCTGTGGACTTTGTCCTGCATTTTCTATCAGTAGGACATCCAGGGAATTTAATAAAAGAATGTATGAGCACTTAAGGGCTGTAGAAATTAAAGAGTTTAATAACGGTTTAGCTAAACCAGTTATGCAAAAACATACCTCGGGATTCATGAAGCTCAGCGCAAGGATGGCATTAGCTTTGCACCAACTGTGCGGCGTAGAGATGGTGCAGCAACTCCACATGCATAGTAATGACGGTGCGCTGCCATAATGGCCACGTACATAGGAAACGTGTACGAGTGCAGGTGGAGTGTCCAAGTGCTGCACGGAGGCATGAACATGTCGGCTGCATACACGCAACCTAAAATGCTGACTAGTTACAGCCTGCCTCTAACAGTAATCACTCCTGTCAGTGTCCATGGATACTGAAATGTATGCAAAGCATACAAGCCAGTTTTGAGAACAACAAAATAAAAAGTAAACACAAAGGCACGTAGCTGAATATTGAGTCCCCGTCCCTCGAACAAATGATATTTAAAACCCCGTGCCCGTATTCCATTGTAGTGTCAATAGTTATACCAAGTAGAAGTGAAACACATCGTGTTAGCGTGCCGCCAATTGCTAACCCTAGCCCAATGGTTAGGGTTACCACCTGTCCTACATTGTGAGGGACAGTCCCCCCTAGGCAGTTGTGTCCATATCAAAACCATTATAAATGTCAAATGTCCTGCGATTGTAGGACATAATTATGTCCCATATGTTATGTAATAGTCCCATACAATATTTATTTCTGTATATAAAATACCTAAATGTTACAAGAAACAGATTAAGCAAGTAAACAAAACAGAATAAGCAACTACACTACTACAACAATAAAAGCTTATATTTAGGCATAAAACTGAAGTATTATCCTTTGTATTGACCGTGGCTAAGTGTTGGCCTGTAAACTCTGATGTGTGTCCCGAAAATGTTCCATCCTGGTCATATGAAAAGGTGGCAACCCTACCAATGGTCAGAGCATTCACCCAATATCTGCCCATTCGCAGTCCAAGTCGTCCTTGTCAGGACGGCCCATAGATGAACGGGTATTACCTGGGTCTACCTACCATGTCATGAAAGATAAGTATTTGCATGTACCTATGTGCGTGTAGTACAGCATGTGGATGATCAGAAATTCTAGGGTAGTCCTCACAACCATATTGGTACCAGAGATATGTAGTGTAAGCAATGAGTTCTGTTGACTGTGCCATGGGCCATCAACTAGAGAAGAGATGGATGGTGACACCCTACAGCTTTTCTGTTGTAATAGTTGCATGGGTTTCTTTTATGCGTGACCCCCACCCCCCACTTGGGATTAACTACGATACACATTTTCCACTTCATCCATTGTATCGTAACTAAATAAAACTCCAGGAAGCAAGAACCTGACACCCTACAGCTTTTCTGTTGTAATAGTTGCATGGGTTTCTTTTATGCTTGACCCCCACACCCCACTTGGGATTAACTATGATACACATTTTCCACTTCATCCACTGTATCGTAACTAAATAAAACTCCAGGAAGCAAGAACCTGACACCCTACAGCTTTCTGTTGTAATACTTGCATGGGTTTCTTTTATACGTGACCCCCACCCCCCACTTAGGATTAACTACGATACACATTTTCCACTTCATCCACTGTATCGTAACTAAATAAAACTCCAGGAAGCAAGAACCAGACACCCTACAGCTTTTCTGTTGTAAAAGGTGAATTGCAACTTAGTTTTTGTTAGGTTTTAAGGCTTAAAAGGTGTATGCACAATATCAGTGAAGGGTTCCAGACAACTGACACTAGATTGGGCCAATACCTTGAATCAGCCTTACACACACACACACACACACACACACACACACACACACACACACACACACACACACACACACACACACACACACAGTCCCAAGCCTTTACTGTTTACATTAGTAAATTTTGCTTTTACTTTCAGCATAGTCTCTAGACTAATCACAACTCTCTCTAATTTACACTGCAGGCACAAAAAACAGGGCTGTTTGGCAGTTTTAAAGTATTCCAGAGCTACTTCAATTAAGCTTTTGTTAGATACTGATATATTAAGCTCAATACTCACCTTTAAACTGATCATTTTTTCAGGTCTTCTCCCTGTGGGGCTGAACCCGCTCCATTCGCTACTCTCACTCCTCTCCTCTCCCAACACCCAACTTCTCCCCAGCCGAAGTACTAATCTCTATATTAAAACTTAACAACCATAAAAACATTTGCATAATTGCTCTTTATATTCCCCCAGGAAACAACATACCAATATTAGAAAACATACTTGCCTGGACTTCCCAAAATATAGTTAATGAAACCATCATTCTACGTGATGTCAATATCAATTGGTTAGATATAGGCCACAACAACCCCTCAAAAAACATAAATCTTTACAACTGCTCCCAACTAATTGAAGACATCACTAGACCTCACAAAAAATTACAACTGGGGCTCCACAATAGACTGGATTTTAGTGTCCCACCCTTTCAATGTCATCAGTACAGGCATACTACCTAATACCATTAGTGACCACCATCCAGCATATATCATACGCAAAACTACTCCAACCACAGGCCAACACCAATACAAATCTACCAGAAATTTTACTAAGTTCCAATCATCCATATTTAATGACACCTTAGCTAAAGTAAACTGGAAACCCCTCAAATCCCTACCACTTAATGGGGCTGTTGAATTCTTTAACGCAACATTTCTAGACATCCTAAATAGGCAAGCACACACCCGCCAAAAACAAATAAAACATAACCATGCATGCTGGCTCTCAAAATCCACCAAAGAAGTAATTTCCACACGGGATAATAAAATCTGGAAATCATGGCAGAAAAATAAAGACCCCTCAACTCTACTACATTACAAGCAACTCTGCAACCAGGCAAAACGTCTAATAACCACTGATAAAAAAGACCACTACTTCCACCTACAAAGCCAACATAAAAAAAATCCCCAAAAATTCTGGTCCTCCATCAGCCAACTATTATACCCAGGCTCTCAAAGCAGTCCATCACCTGACTCACAAAAAACTCCCACTGAACTTGCTACCCTCTTCAACTCCTACTTCATTGACACCATAACTAACCTAACTGCCACCTTTCCTACAGTTACCACCACCACCACCACCAAGACAGCTGATGACCAAATCATCCCAGAAAACAAGTCTACCCTTAACCCTAACTTAAAATTCTCCCCCATACCCACCAGCACAATAAAAAAACTTTTACTTAAGCTAAAACCCTGTACTCTGGCCCCTGACAATCTACCCCCACACTTCCTGCAGCTAGCAGCAAACTCTATAGCTTATCCCATCAGCATACTCATTAACAGATCAAGTAAAGAATCCCTTGTCCCAGACATCTGGAAAAAAAACATTCATTCTTCCCTTACACAAAGGTGGCACCAACACAGACACCACAAACTTTCGACCCATAGCAATTCTCTCACCCCTCTCTAAAATACTGGAAAAATGCATCCATGCCCAACTCCTCAACCACCTGCATGAAAATCAAATTTTATCACCCACTCAGCATGGTTTCAGACCAGGACACAGCACCACTACTGCCCTCCTATCCTTCCTTGATACAGTTAACTGGGCACGGGATTCTGGTAAAATAATTGCTTCACTTTTCCTTGACCTTTCCAAAGCTTTTGATACCATTTCCCACACTATCCTACTCTTTAAACTATCCACCCTCCACATTTATCCCCCTACCCTACAATGGTACAACAGCTATCTCTCCAATAGGCAGCAATCCACCAAATGGCAACAGTCTTACTCTCCCTTCCTCAATACTTCCACAGGGGTACCCCAAGGCTCCATACTTAGTCCTCACTTATTTAGCATCTTTATTAACAACTTTCACACCACTCTCCCAAAATGCTCAGTAATCCAGTATGCTGATGACTCTACAATAATATGCACTGCAAATTCCAGCTCAGAACTCCAGCAAATTACCCAGAATGCCCTCACATCTACTGAATCTTGAATGGTTAACAATCATCTTGCCCTAAATCCAAAAAAAACGAAACTAGTAATTTTTACTCCTAGGAAAACCACTCCATTTGATAAAAAACTCTTCACTATATACGCCCAAGACAATACCACTATAGAAGTTGTCCCACACACTAAATTACTAGGCATTATTATAGATGAAAACCTTAACTTTGACCTACACATAAACAATAACATCAAAAAAACACACCAAAAACTTGGTATGCTCTACAGGCACCAACGCTTTCTTAGCCACTCTACTAGACAAACCCTTGCAACTACTTTTTTATTACCCTCTCTCCTTTATGGTGCCCCTCTCCTCACTAATATCCGAAATTCTACAAAATCCAAACTTGTTATGTGTTACAACAGAATAGCAAAATTTGCCAACAAGGCCACATTCTCATCCTACCACTGTAAGTCACTGAAACAATTAGGGTGGCTGGAACTCCCCCACCATCTCTCATTCACCCAACTAACTACTGTGCACAAAATAATCTACAGACCCACAGACTGTCCTGCTCTCTCAACTCTACTTGCCAAATACCATTGCAGCAGGCATCTAAGATCTGAAAATCATCTACTTCTAAAAGTAGAGAAGCCCACCTTACCTGCTGGTCAACTCCTCTATGCCTTCACTGTTGCCAATCTATGGAACTCACTTCCGCCTTCTATAAGAAACACAGGCAGCACCACCACCTTCAAACAAATGCTGAAAAATCATCTCAACTCTTCCTGGCTATGTTCCTGCTCTATAACCTAACATCTTCACTCTCCTTCTATGATTACTAAACGCCTAAGTATTTTGCTGCTAGTGACTAATGATATTTTCTCCATATTTATTTTTATCTTCACTTGTTGATACTGGTACAATAATACTGATCTCTGTTTATACCACTCTGATTGAATGCATTGATTTCTGCGTTAATGTATATTTTCTGTATATATTACTGTAATCAAACAAACTAGATTCCTGCTTTTATATATATATTTTGTATATGTTACTATATTTATTATCTGTAACACTGTTTCTGCTTCTGTACTAATTAATGTTTATATTTTTTCTATATCTCGTTGGAGTGTTTCTCCCCGGGCCTCCACTGAAAATGGGCTCTTTTAGGCCCAGTGGACTTATCCCGGTAAACAAATGCAATAAAAAAATTAAAAAATTAATAAATAAATAAATATGGGGGAGGGGGTGATGTGTAATGTAATAATTCGCCAAGGGGAGACTGGGTTGCATGCACAATAGGTGAACTGGAGGTGTACGAGGGAGCAGTGGGTGACTCATGAAGATAACAAAAGAACAAATATTCACATCCGTAATACAATCCCACAAACATATGAACATTAAAATTGCAATACACATGTACAAAAACGTTACCGGCACATACCCACATAATGGTCTGGCCTGAGCTGACTCATCCAACCCCAACACACCTGGATACATAATTGAATACCCATCATCCCCTTCACAGCACACCACCCCCCCTTCCTGAATGTCCACCAAAACTACCCATACTCGGGCTGCTAGATAAGCGCAGCCATATCTGCACATAGTGACCCCTACCCATATCTAGTAGGCAGTCTCACCCTAGGCAGTCTCAGGATTGCAAACTATGTATCCCTTGCATGTATAACCCTACCTTATTTCCATAAAGCCAAAGAAGGTCATCAGTCCACACAATTTTTGGATATCCCTCAAGGGATAAGTATCTGTTCTAAACATTAGACTTGGTGTCACAACACAATGTCTAATCCTGTATACATCTGGACACAAGTTGTATGAGCAGTAGTTGTCCACAAGACTGCTCAGCCTCCAGCCAGTCCTGCAGAATCTAAGACCCGGGATTAAACACCTGACCGTGATGCACATCTCCCCATGTGCATTATCAGGAATATATACCTTACACATTTGCATAGTGGCAGTCGGATATAGGGTGATTAAGGTGCTTTAAAGCAGACTTAAGTAGGGTTATCACCTGTCCCACTTTGCGATGGACAGTCCCTTTTTGGGCAGTTGTGTCCTGACCAAATATAATGCAATGGCAAATGTCCTGTGATTGTAGGAAATACTTATGTCCCATATTTCATGTAACTGTTGCATAAAACAGTTATTTCTGCATGTAAAATACTTTAATGTTGCAAGAAACAGAATAAGCAACTAAAATGCTGCAATAATAAGCTTTCATTTAGGCAAATAAGTAAAGTTCAAACCTTTGTACTGACCATGGGTATGTGTCGGCCTGTACTGATGTGTGTCCCAAAAATGTCCCACTTTGGCCATTTGAAAAGGTGGCAACCCTAGACGTAAGCGGGTATCAAGCGTGTATGCCCGACGGTAAGTGGCGGTGATTCAACGGTATGAGAAATGTAAATAAGCATGTAAGTGTATTTGCATGTGCATGTACAGACCGATATATATATAAGCAGCTCCCAGCATAGGAAATGTATGTTTGTATGTACAGATGTAATATACACACACACACACACACACACACATATATATATATATATATATATATACACACACACACACACACACACACACACACACACACACACATATATATATATATATATATATATATATATATATACACACACACACACACACACACACACACATATATATATATATATGGTTCTACCTGACTTCACCGAAACACCACAACACCGACAACGCAATCACCGAAACCACATAACCGACAGTACAAAAACACGAAAATCCACATGCCCGACAACGAAATAACCGACGTTACACAAACACGAAACCTTATACACTTCACACACCACAATCAACAAACAAAACACATTCCCCATCCAAAAACCACATACACAACACAAGCACACCAAAATCCCTGCAAACCCACACTAAACCTCACATACACAACTACCTACAACCCTGACCCAAACCCTAACCCTAAGGTCCGTCACTACCGCACACTTACCTGACCCGCTCCCTAACCCTAACTCACTTATCCCGCCCCTAACCCAAACACAATCACTAGAATTATGAGTTAATAATCACTTATCCGTAACCCAAACACAATCATGCAATTATGGTAATAATACTTATTATCTAAAAACACATTATAAGCAATTATGAGGGTAACTAATATTATATCAATTAAATCTAAATACTTACAGCCTTTCCCCCATTGTATCTTCATTGGTCTTTTGCACTGT